>NW_027189669.1:0-114934 GCF_040958095.1 Procambarus clarkii
CAAGTTTGGTAATATAGCGATTTTTTTCACGTTTTTCATGTAGTGTGACTGTACGTATATATATTCGTTTACCAATCTTTCGATACTACTTCATATTTTCTCATGATATGTGATTTAGCTTTCATATCTCAGAATTTCGCAAATTTTGCATTTTAAGCAAGTTTTCTTGCATTTTGTTTCGTAATAAAAATCATCGAATATAGCAATATTTTGACGTTTATCATCCACTTTTCCTTTATGTGATACAAACAAAATATCATCGAATTACGCAATATTTTGCTATTTTTCCACTTTTTTGTGAATTTTTAGTTTATTGTTATTAATTCATTATATATACGACAAAATTGATGCAAACACATAATTGATTAGAAATTAACATTAAATACTTCATTTTCAATCAACTATTTGTTTCTCGTTAAAATAGTGAGTAAGCATCACTCTCTTGATTCTCTACATCACTCTCGTAAGGTTCTGAATCACTCTCTCGAGCCTCTGCATCACTCTCTTGATCCTCTGCATCACTCTCTTGAGCCTCTGCATCACTCTCTTGAGCCTCTGCTTCACTCTCTAGAGCCTCTGCATCACTCTCTTCAGCCTCTGCATCACTCTCCTAAGTCTCTGCTTCCCTCTCTTGATCCTCTGCATCACTCTCTTGAGCCTCTTCATCACTCTCTTAAGCCTATGCATCACTCCCGTAAGCCTCTGAATCACTCACTTGAGCCTCTGCATCACTCTGCTGAGCCCCTGCATCCCTCTCTTGAGCTTCTGCATCACTCTCTTGAGCCTCTGCATCACTCTTTTAAGCCTCTGCATCCCTCTTTTGAGCCTCTGTATCACTTTCATAAGCCTCTGCATCACTCTCTTAAGCCTCTGTATCACTCTCGTAAGCCTCTGAATCACTCTCATGAGCCTCTGCATCCCTCTTTTGAACCTCTGCATCACTCCTAAGAGCCTCTGCATCCCTCTCTTGTGCCTCTTTGTCCCTCACTTGAGCCTCCGCATCCCTCTCTTGAGCCTCTGCATCACTCTCTTGAACTCCTGCATCCCTCACATGAGCCTCTGCATCCCTCACTTGAGGCTTTGCATCCCTCTCCTGAGCATCTGCATCCCTCTCTTAAGCCTCTGCCTCACCCTCTTAAGCCACTGCATCACTCTCCTGAGCCTCTGCATCCCTCTCTCAAGCCTCTGCATCACTCTCTTGAGCCTCTGCATCACTTTCTTAAGCCTCTGCATTATTCTCTTGAGCCTCTGCATCCCTCTCTTGAGTCTCTGCATCACTCTCTTCAGGCTCTTCATCCCTCTCTTGAGCCTCTGCAACACTCTCTTCAGCCTCTGCATCACTCTCCTAAGCCTCTGAATCCCTCTCTTGAGGCCTCTGCCTAACTCTCTCGAGCCTCTGCATCACTCTCTTGATTCTCTGCATCACACTCGTAAGCCTCTGAATCATTCTCATGAGCCTCTGCATCACTCTCTAGAGCCTCTGCATCACTCTCTTCAGCCTCTGCATCACTCTCTTAAGCCTCTGCTTCCCTCTCTTGATTCTCTGCATCACTGTTGAGCCTCTGCATCACTCTCTTAAGCCTCTGCATCACTCTCGTAAGTCTCTGAATCACTCTCTTGAGCCTCTGCATCACTCTTTGAGCCCCTGCATCCGTCTCTTGAGCTTCTGCATCACTATCTTGAGCCTCTGCATCACTTTTTTAAGCCTCTGCATCCCTCTCTTAAGCCTCTGAATCACTCTCTTGAGGCCTCTGCATAAATCTCTCGAGCCTCTGAATCACTCACTTCAGCCTCTGCATCACTCTCTTAAGCCTCTGCTTCCCTCTCTTGATCCTCTGCATCACTCTCTTGAGCCTCTGGATCACTCTCTTGAGTCTCTGCATCACTCTCTTGAGCTTCTGCATCACTTTCTTAAGCCTCTGCATCCCTCTCTTCGTCTTCTGCATCACTCTCTTGAGCCTCTGAATCATTCTCTTGAGCCTCTGCATCCCTCTCTTAAGCCGCTACATCATTCTCTTGAATCTCTGCATCACTTTCTTGAGCCTCTGCATCACTCTCTTATGCCTGTGCATCACTCTCTTAAGACTCTGCATCTCTCTTTTTAGCCTGTGCATCACTCTCTTGAGCCTCTGCATCATTCTCCTAAGCCTCTGCATCACTCTTTTGAGCCTCTGCATCACTCTCTTAAGCCTCTGCATCACTCTCTTGAGCCTCTGTATCCATTTCTTAAGCCTCTGCATCACTCTCTTAAACCTCTGCATCACTCTCTTTAGCCTCTGCATCACTCTCCTCAGGCTCCGCAACCCTCACTTGAGCCTCTGCATCATCCTCCTAAGCCTCAGCATCACTCACTTTAGCCTCTGCATCATACTCTTCAGCCTCTGCATCCCTCTCTTGAGCCTCTGCATCATTCTCCTAAGCCTCTTCATCACTCTCTTGAGCCTCTGCATCACTTTTTGGAGCCTCTGCATCCCTCTCTAAAGCGTCTGCATCACTCTCTTAAGCCTCTGCATCTCTCTCTTTAGCCTCTGCATCACTGTCTGGAGCCTCTGCATCACTCTCTTGGGCCTCTGCATCACTCTCTTGAGCCTCTGCATCCCTCTCTTGAGCCTCTGCATCATTTTCCTAAGCCTCTCAATCCCTCACTTGAGCCTCTGCATCCCATTCATGAGCCTCTGCATCCCTCTCTTGAGCCTTTGCATCACTCTCTTAAGCCTCTGCATCCCTGTCGTGAGCCTCTGCATCATTCTTTTGAGTCTCTTCATCCCTTTCTTAAGCCTCTGCATCCCCTGTCTTGAGCCTCTGCATCACTCTCTGAGTCTCTTCATCCCTCTCTTAAGCCTCTGCATCATTCTCTTCAGCCTGAGCCAAATTCTGGCTCTCTGCACGTATTCGCTGTTTGAAATTACGACATTTTATAATGAAAACATGACAATTACTGAAAGCGGCAATGGATCAAATTTTGCCAAAACCCTCCCTGCAGTTTTCAATATATCCAAAATATCCAAAATTCGACGCTTGAGCCAAACTTTGGAGCCAAATTCGGGCTCTCTGCACGTATTAGCAGTTTGAAATTATTTCATTTTCTACCGAAAATATGCCAATTACTGAGTGCGGAGATGGATCCCATTTTGCATTAAGCCGCCCTTGAAGTTTTCAAAATATCCCAAACATCCCAAATTCTACGCTTGAGCCATATTTTGGAGCCAAATTCTCGCTCTCTGCACGTATTCGCAGTTTGAAATTACGTCATTTTATACCGAAAATATGCCAATTACTGATTGCGACGATTGGTCACATTTTGCTCAAACCCCCCTACAGTTTTCAATATATCCGAAACATCCCAAATTCGACCAATGAGAATTATTTTGGAGCTAAATGCGGGCTCTCTGAACGTATTTGCAGTTTGAAATTACGACATTTTATACCGAAAATATAACAATTACTGAGTGCGACGATGGATCACATTTTGCATAAAGTCGTCCCTGCAGTTTTCAAAATATCCCAAACATCCCAAATTCGACGCTTGAGCCATATTTTGGAGCCAAATTCTGGCTCTTTGCACATATTCGCAGTTTGAAATTACGAATTTAAACACAGAAGATATGTCAATTACTGAGAGCGGCGATGGGTCACATTTTTCCCAAACCCTTCCTGCAGTTTTCAAAATATCCCAAGCATCCCTAATTCGACCCATGAGCCATATTTTGGAACCAAATTCTGGCACTCTGCACATATTCGCAGTTTGAAATTACGAATTTATACACCGAAGATATGTCAATTACTGTGAGCGGCGATGGGTCACATTTTTCCCAAACCCTTCCTGCAGTTTTCAAAATATCCCAAGCATCCCTAATTCGACCCATGAGCCATATTTTGGAACAAAATTCTGGCTCTCTGCACATATTTGTAGGTTGAAATTACGACATTTTATACCGAAAATATGTCAATTACTGAAAGCAGCGATTGGTCACATTTCGCCCAAACCCCAAACCCCCCCCCCCCCGGCAGTTTTCAAAATATTCCAAACATCCCAAATTCGACGTTTGAGCCATAGTTTGGAGCCAAGTTTGGAGCCTCTCTGCACGTATTCGCAGTTTGAAATTAAGTCATTTTATACCGAAAATATGCCAATTACTGAGAGCGGGGATGGGTCACATTTTGCCCAAACCCCCCTGCAGTTTTCAAAATATCCCCAACATCCCAAATTCAACCCTTGAGCAAAATTTTGGAGTCAAATTGCGGCTCTCTGGACATATTCGCAGTTTGAAATTACGACTATTTGTACCGACAAATTTGGGATATTTAGGATAAAAAGTCGTAATTTCAAAATGCGAATACTTGCAGAGAGCCAGAATTTGGCTCCAAAATAATTCTCAATGGTCGAATTTGGGATGATTGGGATATTTTGAAAACTACAAGGAAGGGGTATGGGCAAAATGTGACCTATCGCCGCTCTCAGTAATTCACATAGTATCGGTTATCTTCTTGAGGTTATCTTGAGATGAATTCGGGGCTTTTTAGTGTCCCCGCGGCCCGGTCCTCGACCAGGTCTCCACAACCAGGAAGCAGCCCGTGACAGCTGACTAACTCCCAGGTACCTATTTTACCCCTGTTACTTAGCAGTAAAATAGGTACCTGAGAGTTAGTCAGCTGTCACGGGCTGCATCCTGGGGGTGGAGGCCTGGTCGAGGACCGGGCCGCGGGGACACTAAAAAGCCCCGAAATCATCTCAAGATAACCTCAAGAAGATACCCGATACTATGTGAATTACTGAGAGCGGTGATAGGTCACATTTTGCCCATACCCCTTCCTTGTAGTTTTCAAAATATCCCAATCATCCCAAATTCGACCATTGAGAATTATTTTGGAGCCAAATTCTGGCTCTCTGCAAGTATTCGCAGTTTGAAATTACGACTTTTTATCCTAAATATCCCAAATTTGTCGTTTGAAAATATGCCAATTACTGAAAGAAGCGATGGGTCACATTTAGCCCAAACCCCCCTGCAGTTTGCAAAATATCCCAAACATGCCAAATTCGACCTTTGAGCCATATTTTGGAGCCAAATTCTGGCTTTCTGCGCTTATTCGCTGTTTGAAATTACGATTTTTTATACCGAAAATATGCCAATTACTGAAAGCGGCGATGGATCACATTTTGCCCGAACCCTCCCTGCAGTTTTCAAAATATCCCAAACATCCCAATTTCAACGCTTTAGCCATAATTTGGAGCCAAATTCTGGCTCTCTGCACGTATTCTCAGTTTGAAATTACGACTTTTTATACCGAAAACATGACAATTACTGTAAGCGGCGAAGGATAACATTATGCCTAAACCCTCTCTACAGTTTTGAAAATATCCAAAACATCCCCAATTTGACGCTTGAGCCATATTTTGGAGCCAAATTCGGGGTCTCTGCACGTGTTCGCAGTTTGAAATTATTTAATTTTATACCGAAAATATGCCAATTACTGAGTGCGGTGATGGATCACATTTTGCCCAGGCCATCCCTGCAGTTTTCAAAATATCCAAAACATCCCCAATTCGACCCTTGAGCCATATTTTGGAGCCAACGTTTGGCTTTTCTGCATGTATTCGCAGTTTGAAATTACGACTTTTTATCCTAAACATCCCAAATTTGTCGTTTGAAAATATGCCAATTACTGAAAGAAGCGATGGGTCACATTTTGCCCAAACCCCCCTGCAGTTTGCAAAATATCCCAAACATGCCAAATTCGACCTTTGAGCCATATTTTGGAGCCAAATTCTGACTTTCTGCGCTTATTCGCTGTTTGAAATTACGACTTTTTATACCGAAAACATGCCAATTACTGAAAGCGGCGATGGATCACATTTTGCGCAAACCCTCTCTGCAGTTTTCAAAATATCCCAAATATCCCAAATTCAACGCTTTAGCCATAATTTGGAGCCAAATTCTGGCTTTCTGCACGTATTCGCAGTTTGAAATTACGACTTTTTATACCGAAAATATGCCAATTACTGAGAGCGGCGATGGATCACATTTTGCCCAAACCTTCCCTGCAGTTTTCGAAATATCCCAAACATCCCAAATTTGACCCTTGAGAATTATTTTGGAGCTAAATTCTGGCTCTCTCAACGTATTCGCTGTTTGAAATTACGACTTTTTATACCGAAAACATGACAATTACTGAAAGCGGCGATGGATCACATTTTGCCCAAACCCTTTCTGCAGTTTTCAAAATATCCCAAACATCCCAAATTCGACGCTTGAGCCATATTTTAGAGCCAAATTCGGGGTCTCTGCACGTGTTCGCAGTTTGAAATTATTTCATTTTATACCGAAAATATGCCAATTACTGAGTGCGGCGATGGACCACATTTTGCCAGGCACTCCCTTCAGTTTTCAAAATATCCCAAACATCCCCAATTCAACCCTTGAGCCCTATTTAGGAGCCAAATTTTGGCTTTCTGCATGTATTCGCAATTTGAAATTACGACTTTTCATACCGAAAATATGCCAATTACCGAAAGCGGCGATGGATCAAATTTTGCCCCAAACCTTCCCAGCAATTTTCAAAATATCCCAAACATCCTAAATTTGAACCTTGAGAATTATTTTGGAGCTAAATTCTGGCTCTCTGCACGTATTCGCAGTTTGAAATTATGACTTTTTATCCCAAACTTCCCAAATTTGACGCTTGAAAATAAGCCAATTACTGAAAGCAGCGATGGGTCACATTTTGCCCAAACCCCCCGGCAGTTTGCAAAATATCCAAAACATCCCAAATACTACGCTTGAGCCATATTTTGAAGCAAAATTCGGGCTCTCTGCACGTATTCACTGTTTGAAATTTCGACTTTTTATAACGAAAATATGCCAATTACTGAGAGCGGCGATGGGTCACATTTTGTCCAACCCCCCCCCCCCCACCTGCACGTTTCAAAATATCCCAAACATCCCAAATTCGTCCCTGGAGCCTTAGTTTGGTGTCAAATTCTGGCTCTCTGCACGTATTCGCAGTTTGAAATTACGACTTGAGCCTCTGCATCATTCTCCTAAGCCTCTGCATCACTCTCTTGAGCCTCTGCATCACTCTCTTAAGCCTGTGCATCACTCTCTTGAGCCTCTGTATCCATTTCTTAAACCTCTGCATCACTCTCTTAAACCTCTGCATCACTCTCTTTAGCCTCTGCATCACTCTCTTCAGGCTCCGCAACCCTCTCTTGAGCCTCTGCATCATCCTCCTAAGCCTCAGCATCACTCACTTTAGCCTCTGCATCATACTCTTCAGCCTCTGCATCCCTCTCTTGAGCCTCTGCATCATTCTCCTAAGCCTCTTCATCACTCTCTTGAGCCTCTGTATCACTTTTTGGAGCCTCTGCATCCCTCTCTTAAGCGTCTGCATCCCTCTCTTAAGCCTCTGCATCACTCTCCTTAGCCTCTGCATCACTCTCTTGAGCCTCTGCATCACTCTCTTGGGCCTCTGCATCACTCTCTTGAGCCTCTGCATCCTCTCTTGAGCCTCTGCATCATTTTCCTAAGCCTCTCAATCCCTCACTTGAGCCTCTGCATCCCTCTCATGAGCCTCTGCATCCCTCTCTTGAGCCTTTGCATCACTCACTTAAGCCTCTGCATCCCTGTCGTGAGCCTCTGCATCATTCTTTTGAGTCTCTGCATCCCTCTCTTAAGCCTCTGCATCCCCTGTCTTGAGCGTCTGCATCACTCTTTGAGTTTCTTCATCCCTCTCTTAAGCCTCTGCATCATTCTCTTCAGCCTGAGCCAAATTCTGGCTCTCTGCACGTATTCGCTGTTTGAAATTACGACATTTTATAATGAAAACATGACAATTACTGAAAGCGGCAATGGATCAAATTTTGCCAAAACCCTCCCTGCAGTTTTCAATATATCCTAAATATCCCAAATTCGACGCTTGAACCATATTTTGGAGCCAAATTCGGGCTCTCTGCACATATTAGCAGTTTGAAATTATTTCATTTTCTACCGAAAACATGCCAATTACTGAGTGCGGCGATGGATCCCATTTTGCATAAAGCCGCCCCTGAAGTTTTCAAAATATCCCAAACATCCCAAATTCTACGCTTGAGCCATATTTTGGAGCCAAATTCTCGCTCTCTGCACGTATTCGCAGTTTGAAATTACGTCATTTTATACCGAAAATATGCCAATTACTGATTGCGACGATTGGTCACATTTTGCTCAAACCCCCCTGCAGTTTTCAATATATCCCAAACATCCCAAATTCGACCAATGAGAATTATTTTGGAGCTAAATGCTGGCTCTCTGAACGTATTCGCAGTTTGAAATTACGACATTTTATACCGAAAATATAACAATTACTGAGTGCGGCGATGGATCACATTTTGCATAAAGTCGTCCCTGCATTTTTCAAAATATCCAAAACATCCCAAATTCGACGCTTGAGCCATATTTTGGAGCCAAATTCTGGCTCTCTCCAAATATTCGCAGTTTGAAATTACGAATTTATACACCGAAGATATGTCAATTACTGAGAGCGGCGATGGGTCACATTTTTCCCAAACCTTTCCTGCAGTTTTCAAAATATCCCAAGCATCCCTAATTCGACCCATGAGCCATATTTTGGAACCAAATTCTGGCCCTCTGCACATATTCGCAGTTTGAAATTACGAATTTATACACCGAAGATATGTCAATTAATGACAGCGGCGATGGGTCACATGTTTCCCAAACCCTTACTGCAGTTTTCAAAATATCCCAAGCATCCCTAATTCGACCCATGAGCCATATTTTGGAACCAAATTCTGGCTCTCTGCACTTATTCGCAGGTTGAAATTACGACATTTTATACCGAAAATATGTTAATTACTAAGAGATGCGATGGGTCACATTTTGCCCAAAGCCTCCCCCTTCCCTACACGTTTCAAAATATCCAAAACATCCCAAATTGAACCCTGGAGCCTTATTTTGGAGTCAAATTCTGGCTCTCTGCACGTATTCGCAGTTTGAAATTACGACTTTTTATACTGAAAAAATGCCAATTACTGAGAGCAGCGATGCGTCACATTTAGCCCAAACCCTCTTGCAGTTTTCAAATATTCCAAACATCCTAAATTCGACCCTTGGATTTTGGATTTTGGAGCCAAATTCTGGCTTTCTGCACGTATTCGCAGTTTGAAAAACGACTTTTTATACCGAAAATATGCCAATTACTAAAAGCGACGATAGATCACATTTTGCCCAAGCCCACTATTCAGTTTTCAAAAACCCCAAGCATCCCAAATTCAACCCTTGAACCATATTTTGGAGCCAAATTCTGGCTCTCTGCACATATTTGTAGGTTGAAATTACGACATTTTATACCGAAAATATGTCAATTACTGAAAGCAGCGATGGGTCACATTTCGCCCAAACCCCCCCCCCCCCAGTTTTCAAAATATCCCAAACATCCCAAATTCGACGTTTGAGCTATATTTTGGAGCCAAGTTCTGGCTCTCTGCACGTATTCGCAGTTTGAAATTACGTCATTTTATACCGAAAATATGACAATTACTGAGAGCGGGGATGGGTCACATTTTGCCCAAACCCCCCTGCAGTTTTCAAAATATCACTAACATCCCAAATTCAACCCTTGAGCCAAATTTTGGAGTCAAATTGCGGCTCTCTGGACATATTCGCAGTTTGAAATTACGACTTTTTGTACGGACAAATTTGGGATATTTAGGATAAAAAGTCGTAATTTCAAACTGCGAATACTTGCAGAGAGCCAGAATTTGGCTCCAAAATAACTCTCAATGGTCGAATTTGGGATGATTGGGATATTTTGAAAACTACAAGGAAGGGGTATGGGCAAAATGTGACCTATCGCCGCTCTCAGTAATTCACATAGTATCGGTTATCTTCTTGAGGTTATCTTGAGATGATTTCGGGGCTTTTTAGTGTCCCCGCGGCCCGGTCCTCGACCAGGCCTCCACCCCCAGGAAGCAGCCCGTGACAGCTGACTAACTCTTAGGTACCTATTTTACTGCTTGGTAACAGGGGTAAAATAGGTACCTGGGAGTTAGTCAGCTGTCACGGGCTGTTTCCTGGTGGTGGAGGCCTGGTCGAAGACCGGGCCGCGGGGACACTAAAAAGCCCCGAAATCATATCAAGATAACTTCAAGAAGATACCCGATACTATGTGAATTACTGCGAGCGGCGATAGGTCATATTTTGCCCATACCCCTTCCTTGTAGTTTTCAAAACATCCCAATCATCCCAAATTCGACCATTGAGAATTGTTTTGGAGCCAAATTCTGGCTCTCTGCAAGTATTCGCAGTTTGAAATTACGACTTTTTATCCTAAATATCCCAAATTTGTCGCTTGAAAATATGCCAATTACTGAAAGCAGCGATGGATCACATTTTGACGAAACCCTCTCTGCAGTTTTCAAATTATCCCAAATATCCCAAATTCAACGTTTGGGCCATATTTTGGAGCCAAATTCTAGCTCTCTGCACGTATACGCAGATTGAAATTACTACTTTTTATACCGAAAATATGTCAATTACTGAGAGCAGCGATAGGTCACATTTTGCCCAAACCCCCCCCCCCTGCAGTTTTCAAAATATCCCAAACATCCCAAATTCAACGCTTGAGCTATATTTTGGAGCCAAATTCTGGCTTTCTGCGCTTATTCGATGTTTGAAATTACGACTTTTTATACCGAAAACATGACAATTACTGAAAGCGGCGATGGATATCATTTTGCCCAAACCCTCCCTGCAGTTTTTAAAATATCCCAAACATCCCAAATTCGACGTTTGAGCCATATTTTCGAGCCAAATTCGGGCTCTCTGCACGTATTCGCAGTTTGAAATTACGACTTTTTATACCGAAAATATGCCAATTACTGAAAGCGGCGATGGATCACATTTTGCCCAAACCCTCCCTGCAGTTTCCAAAATATCCTAAACATCACAAATTTGACCCTTGAGCCATATTTTGGAGCCAAATTTGGGCTTTCTGCATGTATTCGTGTTTTGAAATTACGACTTTTTATACCGAAAATATGCCAATTACTGAGAGCAGCGATGTTTCACATTTTGACGAAACTCTCTCTGCAGTTTTCAAATTATCCCAAATATCCCAAATTCAACGTTTGGGCCATATTTTGGAGCCAAAATCTAGCTCTCTGCACGTATACGCAGTTTGAAATTACTACTTTTTATACCGAAAATATGTCAATTACTGAGAGCAGCGATAGGTCACATTTTGCCCAAACCCCCCCACCCTGCAGTTTTAAAAATATCCCAAACATCCCAAAAATCGACGCTTGAGCCATATTTTGAAACCCCATTTGGGCTCTCTGCATGTATTCCCAGTTTGAAATTACGACTTTTATACCGAAAATATGCCAATTACTGAAACCTGCGATGGATCACTTTCTTTCCCAAACCCTCCCTGCTGTTTCCAAAATATCCCAAACATCCCAAATTCAACGCTTGAGCCATATTTTGGAGCCAAATTCTAGCTCTCTGCACGTATTCGCAGTTTGAAATTACAAGTTTTTATACCGAAAATATGCCAATTACTGAGAGCAGCGATGGATCACATTTTGCCCAAACCTTCCCTGTAGTTTTCAAAATATCCCAAACATCCCAAATTCGACCCTTGAGAATTATTTTTGAGCTAAATTCTGGCTCCCTGCATCTATTCGCAGTTTGAAATTATGACTTTTTATCCCAAACATCCCAAATTTGACGCTTGAAAATTAGCTAATTACTGAAAGCAGCGATGGGTCAAATTTTGCCCAAACCCCCCGGCAGTTTGCAAAATATCCCAAACATCCCAAATTCGACCCATGAGCTATATTTTGCACGTATTCACGTATGCACTCTTTGTGCAGGCACTCTGCACGTATTCGCTCTTTGAAATTACGACATTTTATAACGAAAACATGACAATTACTGAAAGCGGCAATGGATCACATTTTGCCCAAACCCTCCCTGCAGTTTTAAATATATCCCAAACATCCCAAATTCGAAGCTTGAGTCATAATTTGGAGCAAAATTCGGGCTCTCTGCACGTAAAAGCAGTTTGAAATTATGACATTTTATTCCGAAAATATGCCAATTACTGAGTGCAGCGATTGATCACATTTTGCCCAAGCCATCCCTGCTGTTTTCAAAATATCCCAAACATCCCAAGTTTGACCCTTGAGCCATATTTTGGAGCCAAATTTTGGCTTTCTGCAAGTATTCGTTGTTTGAAATTACGACTTTTTTATACCGAAAATATGCCAATTACTGAAAGCAGCGATGGATCACATTTTGACGAAACCCTCTCTGCAGTTATCAAATTATCCCAAACATCCCAAATTCGACCCTTGAGTCATGTTTTGGAGTCAAATTCTGGCTCTATGCACGTATTTGCAGTTTGAGTTTACGACTTTTTATACCGAAAATATGCCAATTACTGAGAGCGGCAATGTATCAAATTTTGCCCCCAACCTTCCCTGCAATTTTCAAAATATTCCAAACATCCTAAATTTGAACCTTGAGAATTATTTTAGAGCTAAATTCTGGCTCTCTGCACGTATTCGCAGTTTGAAACTACGACTCTTTATCCCAAACTTCCCAAATTTGACGCTTGAAAATATGCCAATTACTGAAAACAGCGATGGGTCTCATTTTGCTCAAACTCCCTGGCAGTTTGCAAAATATCCCAAACATCCAAAATTCGACCTTTGAGCCATATTTTGGAGCCAAAATCAGGCTTTCTGCGAGTATTCGCAGTTTGAAATTACGACTTTTTATACCGAAAACATGACAATTACTGAAAACGGCGATGGATCACATTTTGCCCAAACCCTCCCTGCAGTTTTCAAAATATCCCAAATATTCCAAATTCGACGCTTGAGCCATATTTTGGAGCCAAATTCGGGCTCTCTGCACGTATTCGCAGTTTGAAATTATTTCATTTTCTACCGAAAATATGCCAATTACTAATTGCGACGATGGGTCACACTTTGCCCAAACTCCCCTGCAATTTTCATAATATTCCAAACATCCCAAATTCGACCCATGACCTATATTTTGGAGCCAAATTCTGGCTCTCTGCACGTATTCGCAGTTTGAAATTACGAGTTTTTATAGGGAAAATATGGCAATTACTGAGAGCAGCGATGGATCACATTTTGCCTAAACCATCAATGTAGTTTTCAAAATATCCCAAACATCCCAAATTCGACCCTTGAGAATTTTTGGAGCTAAATTCTGGCTCTCTGCATGTATTCGCAGTTTGAAATTATGACTTTTTATCCCAAACATCCCAAATTTGACGCTTGAAAATAAGCCAATTACTGAAAGCAGCGATGGGTCACATTTTGCCCAAACCTCCCGGCAGTTTGCAAAATATCCCAAACATCCCAAATTCGACCCATGAGCTATATTTTGGAGCCAAATTCTGCCTCTCTGCACGTATTCGCTGTTTGAAAATGCGACATTTTATAACGAAAACATGACAATTACTGAAAGCGGCAATGGATCACATTTTGCCCAAACCCTCTTTGCAGTTTTAAATATATCCCAAACATCCCAAATTCGACGCTTGAGCCATAATTTGGAGCAAAATTCGGGCTCTCTGCACGTATTAGTAGTTTGAAAGTATGACATTTTATACCGAAAATATGCCAATTACTGAAAGCAGCGATGGACCACATTTTGACGAAACCCTCTCTGCAGTTATCAAATTATCCCAAACATTCCAAATTCGACCCTTGAGCCGTATTTTGGAACCAAATTCTGGCTCTCTGCACTTATTTGCAGTTTGAAATTACGAATTTTTTTACCGAAAATATGCCACCTACTGAGAGCAGCGATGGATTACATTTTACCCAAACCCTCCATGCAGTTTTTAAAATATCCAAAACATCCCAAATTTGACCCTTGAGAATTATTTTGGAGCCAAATTCTGGTTCTCTGCACGTATTCGCAGTTTGAAATTACGACTTTTTATCCCAAACATCCCAAATTTGACGCTAGAAAATATGCCAATTACTGAAAAAAGCGATGGGTCACATTTTACCCAAACCCCCCTGCAGTTTGCAAAATATCCCAAACATCCCAAATTCGACCCTTGAGCCATATTTTGGAGCCAAATTCTGTCTTTCTGCGCGTATTCGCTGTCTGAAATTACGATTTTTTATGCCGAAAACATGACAATTACTGAAAGCAGCGATGGATCACATTTTGCCCAAACCTTCCCTGCAGGTTTCAAAATATCCCAAACATCCCAAATTCGAAGCTTGAGCCATATTTTGGAGCCAAATTTGGGTTCTCTGCACGTATTCGCAGTTTGAAATCACGACTTTTTATTCCGAAAATATGCCAATTACTGAAAGCGGCGATGGATCATATTTTGCCGAAACCCTCTCTGCAGTTTTCAAATTATCCCAAACATCCAAAATTCGACCCTTGAGCCATATTTTGCAGCCAAATTCTGGCTCTCTGCACATATTCGCAGTTTGAAATTACGACATTTTATACCGAAAATTTGTCAATTACTAAAATAAGCGATAGGTCACATTTTGCCCCCCTCCCCTGCAGTTTTCAAAATATCCCAAATATCCCGAATTCGACGCTTGAGCCATATTTTGAAGCAAAATTCGGGCTCTCTGCACGTATTCGCAGTTTGAAATTACGTCTTTTTATACCAAAAATATGCCATTTACTGAGAGCGGCGATGGATCACATTTTGCCCAAACCCTCCCTGCAGTTTTCAAAATATTGCAAACATCCCAAATTCGACGCTTGAACGAAATTTTGGAGCCAAATTCTGGCTCTTAGCATGTATTCCCAGTTTGAAATTACGACTTTTATACCGAAAATATGCAAATTACTTAAAGCGACGATAGATCACATTTTGCAAAAACCCTCTCTACAGTTTCCATAATATCCCTAATGATATTGATAAAACGTGAAAAAAAATTTCACGTTTTCATGTAGTTTGATATTACGTAAATATATTAATTTTACCAATATTTCGATAATATTTTATGTTTTCTCACGATATGTGATTTAGCCTTCAAATCTCAAAATTTCGCAAATTTTGCATTTTTAAGCAAGTTTTCTTGCATTTTGTTTTGTACTAAAAATCATCGAATTTAGCAATATTTTTACCTTTATCATCCCCTTTTCCTTTATGTGATTTAAACAAAATATAATCGAAGTAGGCAATATTTTGCCGTTTTCAACGTTTTTGTGAATTTTCAGTTTATTGCTATTATTTCATTAAATATACGATAAAAATGATATAAACACATAATTGATCAAAATATAACCTTAAACACTTCATTTTGAATCAACTATTTGTTTCTCGTTAAAATACTGAGTAAGATATTGAAAAGGGGAGAAGTTCTGTTTTTATTGCATATATCGACGTTTCAGCCGGATTAGAACGGTTTTACGTGTACATCTTCCATCGGTAATATAAACCGAAAATCAGGAACATTTTAGTGAATTTGAATGAAAACACATTAATTTTTATCATTTGTATTGGAAGCAACATCTTTATACGTCTTTTCTTGGGTCTAAAAAATACGAAACGTCGCTCTATGATTCGAAGTTAAAATCCTCAAATTTGGTATAATAATGACTTTTTTCACGTTTTTCATGTAGTTTGATATTACGGAAATATATTCATTTTTACCAATATTTCGATACTATTTCATGTAGTATCACGATATGTGATTTGGCCTTCAAATCTCAGAATTTCGCAAATTTTGCATTTTAAGCAAGTTTTCTTTCATTATGTTTTGTACTAAAAATCATCGAATTTATCAATATTTTGACCTTTATGTGTGACCCTTTTTCTTTATGTGATTTAAACAAAATATCATCGAATTAGGCCGTTTTTCCACGTTTCTGTGAATTTTCAGTGTATTGTTATTAATTCATTATATATACGATAAAAATTATGCAAACACATAATTGATCAGAAAATAACCTTAAATACTTCATTTTCAATCATCTATTTGTTTCTCGTTAAAATACTGAGTAAGATATTGAAAAGGGGAGGAGTTCTATTTTTATTGCATATATCGACGTTTCAGCCGGAGTAGAACGGTTTTACGTGTACATCTTCCATCGGTAATATAAACCGAAAATCAGGAACATTTTAGTTAATTTTAATGAAAACACATTGATTTTTATCATTTGTATTCGAAGCAACATCTTTATACGTCTTTTCTAGGGTCTAAAAAATACGAAACGTCACTCTATGATTCGAAGTTAAATTCCTCAAATTTGGTATAATAATGACTTTTTTCACGTTTTTCATGTAGTTTGATATTACGTAAATATATTAATTTTACCAATATTTCGATACTATTTCATGTAGTATCAAGATATGTGATTTGGCCTTCAAATCTCAGATTTTCGCATAATATTGCATTTTAAGCAAGTTTTCTTGCATTTTGTTTCGTACTAAAAATCATCGAAATCAGCAATATTTTGACGTTTATCATCCCCTTTTCCTTTATGTGATATAAACAAAATATCATCGAATTAGGCCGTTTTTCCACGTTTTTTTGAATTTTCAGTTTATTGTTATTAATTCATTAAATATACGATAAAAATTATGCAAACACATAATTGATCAGAAAATAACCTTAAATACTTCATTTTCAATCATCTATTTGTTTCTCGTTAAAATACTGAGTAAGATATTAAAAAGGGGAGAAGATCTGTTTTTATTGCATATATCGACGTTTCAGTCGAAGTAGAACGGTTTTACGTGTACATCTTCCATCGTTAATATAAACCGAAAATCAGGAACATTTTAGTTAATTTTAATGAAAACACATTGATTTTTATCATTTGTATTGGAAGCAACATCTTTATACGTCTTTTCTAGGGTCTAAAAAATACGAAACGTCGCTCTATGATTCGAAGGTAAAATCCTCAAATTTGGTATAATAATGATTTTTTCACAAAACTTTTTATTCACAAAAATTAAATTGTGAATTTTTCACAGCTGACTAACTCCCAGGTACCTATTTTACCCCTGTTACCTAGCAGTAAAATAGGTACTTGGGAGTTAGTCAGCTGTCACGGGCTGCTTCCTGGGGGTGGAGGCCTGGTCGAGGACCGGGCCGCGGGGGCACTAAAAAGCCCCGAAATCATCTCAAAATAACCTCAAGAAGATACCCGATACTATGTGAATTACTGAGAGCGGCGATAGATCACATTTTGCCCATACCCCTTCCTTGTAGTTTTCAAAATATCCCAATCATCCAAATTCGACCATTGAGAATTATTTTGGAGCCAAATTCTGGCTCTCTGCAAGTATTCGCAGTTTGAAATTACGACTTTTTATCCTAAATATCCCATATTTGTCGCTTGAAAATATGCCAATTACTGAAAGAAGCGTTGGGTCACATTTTGCCCAAACCCCCCTGCAGTTTGCAAAATATCCCAAACATGCCAAATTCGACCTTTGAGCCATATTTTGGAGCCAAATTCTGGCTTTCTGCGCTTATTCGCTGTTTGAAATTACGATTTTTTATACCGAAAATATGCCAATTACTGAAAGCGGCGATGGATCACATTTTGCCCGAACCCTCCCTGCAGTTTTCAAAATATCCCAAACATCCCAAATTCAACGCTTCAGCCATAATTTGGAGCCAAATTCTGGCTCTCTGCACGTATTCGCAGTTTGAAATTACGACTTTTTATACCGAAAATATGCCAATTACTGAGTGCGGCGATGGACCACATTTTGCCCAGGCCCTCCCTTCAGTTTTCAAAATATCCCAAACATCCCCAATTCAACCCTTGAGCCCTATTTAGGAGCCAAATTTTGGCTTTCTGCATGTATTCGCAGTTTGAAATTACGACTTTTTATCCTAAACATCCAAAATTTTTCGTTTGAAATGATGCCAATTACTGAAAGAAGCGATGGGTCACATTTTGCCATTTGATGGGCATATTTTCGGTATAAAATGAAATAATTTCAAACTGCGAACACGTGCAGAGACCCCGAATTTGGCTCCAAAATATGGCTCAAGCGTCGATTTGGGGATGTTTGTGATATTTTGAAAACTGCAGGGAGGGTTTAGGCAAAATGTGATCCATCGCCGCTTTTAGTAATTGTCATGTTTTCGGTATAAAAAGTCGTAATATCAAACTGCGAAAACGTTCAGAGAGCCAGAATTTAGCTCCAAAATAATTCTTAAGGGTCGAATTTGGGATGTATGGGATATTTCGAAAACTGCAGGGAAGGTTTGGGCATAATGTGATCCATCGCCGCTCTCAGTAATTGGCATATTTTCGGTATAAAAAGTCGTAATTTCAAACTGCGAATACGTACAGAGAACCAGAATTTGGCTCCAAATTATGGCTAAAGCGTTGAATTTGGGATGTTTGGTATATTCTGAAAACTGGAGGGAGGGTTTGGGCAAAATGTGATCCATCGCCGCTTTCAGTAATTGGCAAATTTTCGGTATAAAAATTCGTAATTTCAAACAGCGAATAAGCGCAGAAAGTCAGAATTTGGCTCCAAAGTTTGGCTCAAAGGTCGAATTTGGCATGTTTGGGATATTTTGCAAACTGCAGGGGGGTTTGGGCAAAATGTGACCCAACGCTTCTTTCAGTAATTGGCATATTTTCAAGCGACAAATATGGGATATTTAGGATAAAAAGTCGTAATTTCAAACTGCGAATACTTGCAGAGAGCCAGAATTTGGCTCCAAAATAATTCTCAATGGTCGAATTTGGGATGATTGGGATATTTTGAAAACTACAAGGAAGGGGTATGGGCAAAATGTGACCTATCGCCGCTCTCAGTAATTCACATAGTATCGGGTATCTTCTTGAGGTTATCTTGAGATGATTTCGGGGCTTTTTAGAGTCCCCGCGGCCCGGTCCTCGACCAGGCCTCCACCCCCAGGAAGCAGCCCGTGACAGCTGACTAACTCCCAAGTACCTATTTTACTGCTAGGTAACAGGGGTAAAATAGGTACCTGGGAGTTAGTCAGCTGTGAAAAATTCACAATTTAATTTTTGTGAATAAAAAGTTTTGTGAAAAAGTCATTATTATACCAAATTTGAGGATTTTACCTTCGAATCATAGAGCGACGTTTCGTATTTTTTAGACCCTAGAAAAGACGTATAAAGATGTTGCTTCCAATACAAATGATAAAAATCAATGTGTTTTCATTAATATTAACTAAAATTTTCCTGATTTTCGGTTTATATTAACGATGGAAGATGTACACGTAAAATCGTTCTACTTCGAATGCAACGTCGATATATGCAATAAAAACAAATCTTCTCCCCTTTTCAATATCCTACTCAGTATTTTAACGAGAAACAAATAGATGATTGAAAATGAAGTATTTAAGGTTATTTTCTGATCAATTATGTGTTTGCATAATTTTTATCGTATATTTAATGAATTAATAACAATAAACTGAAAATTCAAAAAAACGTGGAAAAAAGGCCTAATTCGATGATATTTTGTTTAAATCACATGCAGGAAAAGGGGATGATAAAGGTCAAAATATTGATAAATTCGATGATTTTTAGTACAAAACAAAATGCAAGAAAACTTGCTTAAAAATGCAAAATTTGCGAAATTCTGAGATTTGAAGGCCAAATCACATATCGTGAGAAAACATGAAGTAGTATCGAAATATTGGTAAAAACGAATATATATACGTAAAATCACACTACATGAATAACGTGAAAAAAGTCACTATATTACCATATTTGAGGATTTTAACTTCAAATCATAGAGCGAGGTTTCGTATTATTTAGATCCAAGAAAAGACATATGACAATGTTGTTTCAAATACAAATGATAAAAATCAATGTGTTTTCATTAGAATTAACTAAAATGTTCCTGATTTTCCGTTTATATTACCGATGGAAGATGTACACGTAAAACCGCTCTAATCCGGCTGAAACGTCGATATATGCAATAAAAACAGAACTTCTCCCATTTTCAATATCTTACTCAGTATTTTAACGAGAAACAAATAGTTGATTGAAAATGAAGTGTTTAAGGTTAATTTCTAATCAATTATGTGTTTGCATTATTTTTATCGTATATTTAATGAATTAATAGCAATAAACTGAAAATTCACAAAAACGTGGAAAAACAGCAAAATATTGCCTAATTCGATAATATTTTGTTTATATCACATAAAGGAAAAGGGGATGATAAACGTCAAAATATTGCTGATTTCGATGATTTTTAGTACGAAACAAAATGCAAGAAAACTTGCTTAAAATGCAATATTATGCAAAAATCTGAGATTTGAAGGCCAAATCACATATCGTGATACTACATGAAATAGTATCGAAATATTGGTAAAATTAATATATTTACGTAATATCAAACTACATGAAAAACGTGAAAAAAGTCATTATTATACCAAATTTGAGGATTTTAACTTCGAATCATAGAGTGACGTTTCGTATTTTTTAGACCCTAAAAAAGACGTGTAAAGATGTTGCTTCCAATACAAATGATAAAAATCAACGTGTTTTAATTAAAATTAACTAATTGTCCTGATTTTCGGTTTATATTACCGATGGAAGATGTATTTTTTGACGTTTCGTATTTTTTAGATCCTAGAAAAGACGTATAAAGATGTTCCTTCCAATACAAATGATAAAAATCAATGTGTTTTCATTAGAATTAACTAAAATATTCCTGATTTTCCGTTTATATTACCAATGGAAGATGTACACGTAAAACGGCTCTAATCCGGCTGAAACGTCGATATATGCAATAAAAACAGAACTTCTCCCCTTTTCAATATCTTACTCAGTATTTTAACGAGAAACAAATAGATGATTGAAAATGAAGTATTTAAGTTTTTTTCTGATCAATTATGTGTTTGCATAATTTTTATCGTATATTTAATGAATTAATAACAATAAACTGAAAATTCACAAAAACGTTGAAAAACGGCAAAATATTGCCTAATTCGATGATATTTTGTTTAAATCACATAAAGGAAAAGGGGGATGATAAAGGTCAAAATATTGCTAAATTCGATGATTTATAGTACAAAAGAAAATGCAAGAAAACTTGCTTAAAAATGCAAAATTTGAAAATTCTGAGATTTGAAGGCCAAATCACATATCGTGAGAAAACATGAAGTAGTATCGAAATATTGGTAAAAACGAATATATACGGAAAATCAAACTACATGAATAACGTTAAAAAAGTCACTTTTCAAAAGTCAAAAAGTCACTTACGAGAGTGATGCAGATGATCAAGAGATTGATGCAGAGGCTTAAGAGAGTGATGCAGAGGCTGAAGAGAGTGTTGCAGAGGATTAAGAGAGGGATGCAGAGGCTCAAGAGAGTGATGCAGAGGCTCAAGAGAGTGATGCAGAGGCTTAAGAGAGGGATGCAGGGGCTCAAGAGAGGGATGTAGAGGCTCATGAGAGTGATGCAGAGGCTCAAGAGAGTGATGCAGATGCTCAAGAGAGGGATGCAGAGGCAGAAGAGAGTGATGCAGAGGCTCAAGAGAGGGATGCAGAGGCTCAAAAGAGTGATTCAGAGGGTTACGAGAGTGATGCAGAGGCTTAAGAGAGTGATGCAGAGGTTTAGGAGAGGGATGCAGAGGTTCAAGAGAGGAATGCAGAGGCTCAACTGAGGGATGCTGGGGCTGAAGAGAGGGATGCAGAGGCTCAAGTGAAGGAAGCAGAGGCACAAGAGAGGGATGCAGAGGCTCTTGAGAGTGATACAGAGGCTCAAGAGAGGGATGCAGAGGCTTAAGAGAGTGATGCAAAGGCTCAAGAGAGGGATGCAGAGGCTCATGAGAGGGATGCAGGAGTTCAAGAGAGGGATGCAGAGGCTCAAGAGAGTGATGCAGAGGATCAAGAGAGTGGTGCAGAGGCTCAAGAGAGTGAAGCAGAGGATCGAGAGAGGGAAGCAAAGGCTTAAGAGAGTGATGCAGAGGCTGAAGGGAGTGATGCAAAGGCTCTAGAGAGTGACACAGAGGCTCAAGAGAGCGAAGCAGAGGCACAAGAGAGAGATGCACAGG
This sequence comes from Procambarus clarkii, assembly GCF_040958095.1. NCBI lineage: Eukaryota > Metazoa > Arthropoda > Malacostraca > Decapoda > Cambaridae > Procambarus > Procambarus clarkii. The sequence goes on from NW_027189669.1 coordinate 22,027, forward strand.
ATCAAGAGCGTGATGCAGAGGCTCGAGACAGTGATTCAGAGGCCTCATGAGAGGGATTTAGAGGCTTAAGAAAGTGATGCAGAGCCTGAAGAGAGTGTTGCAGAGGCTCAAGAGAGGGATGCAGAGGCTCAATAGAGTGATGCAGAGGCTCAAGAGAGTTATGCAGAGGCTTAAGAGAGGGATGCAGAGGCTCAAGAGAGTGATGCAGAGGCTCAAGAGAGTGATGCAGAGGCTCAAGAGAGTGATGCAGAGGCTTAAGAAGGGATGCAGAGGCTCAAGAGAGGGATGTAGAGGCTCATGGGAGTGATGCAGAGGCTCAAGAATGTGATGCAGAGGCTCAAGAAAGGGATGCAGAGGCTCAAGAGAGTGATTCAGAGGCTTACGAGAGTGATGCAGAGGCTTAAGAGAGTGATTCAGAGGTTTAAGAGAGGGATGCAGAGGCTCAAGAGAGGGATGCAGAGGCTCAACTGAGGGATGCAGGGGCTCAAGAGAGGGATGCAGAGGCTCAAGTGAGGGATGCAGGGAATACATGCAGAGAGCCAGAATTTGGCTCCAAAATATAGCTCAAGCGTCGCATTTGGGATGTTTGCTTTATTTTGAAAACTACAGGGAGGGTTTGGGCAGAAACCCAGAATTTGGCTCCAAAATATGGCTCAAGGGTCGAATTTGGGATGTTTGGGATATTTTGCATACTGCAGGGGGGGTTTGGGCAAAATGTGACCCATCGCTTTTTTCAGTAATTGGCATATTTTCAAGCGTCAAATTTGGGATGTTTGGGATAAAAAGTCGTAATTTCAAACTGCGAATACGTGCAGAGAACCAGAATTTGCTCCAAAATAATTCTCAAGGGTCAAATTTGGGATGTTTGGGATATTTTAAAAACTGCATGGAGGGGTTTGGGTAAAATGTGATCCATCGCTGTTCTCAGTAGGTGGCATATTTTCGGTAAAAAAATTCGTAATTTCAAACTGCAAATACGTGCAGAGAGCCAGAATTTGGCTCCAAAATACGGCTCAAGGGTCGAATTTGGAATGTTTGGGATAATTTGATAACTGCAGAGAGGGTTTCGTCAAAATGTGATCCATCGCTGCTTTCAGTAATTGGCATATTTTCGGTATAAAAAGTCGTAATTTCAAACAACGAATACATGCAGAAAGCCAAAATTTGGCTCCAAAATATGACTCAAGGGTCAAACTTGGAATGTTTGGGATATTTTGAAAACTGCAGGGATGGCTTGTGCATAATGTGATCCATCGCTGCACTCTGTAAATGGCATATTTTCGGTATAAAATGTCATAATTTCAAACTACTAATACGTGCAGAGAGCCCGAGTTTTGCTCCAAATTATGGCTCAAGCGTCGAATTTGGGATGTTTGGGATATATTTAAAACTGCAAAGAGGGTTTGGGCAAAATGTGATCCATTGCCGCTTTCAGTAATTGTCATGTTTTCGTTATAAAATGTCGCAATTTCAAACAGCGAATACGTGCAGAGAGGCAGAATTTGGCTCCAAAATATAGCTCATGGGTCGAATTTGGGATGTTTGGGATATTTTGCCAAACTGCCGGGAGGTTTGGGCAAAATATGCCTTATCGCTGCTTTCAGTAATTGACTTATTTTCAAGCGTCAAATTTGGGATGTTTGGGATAAAAAGTCATAATTTCAAACTGCGAATACTTGCAGAGAGCCAGAATTTAGCTCCAAAATAATTCTCAAGGGTCGAATTTGGGATGTTTGGGATATTTTGAAAACTACATTGATGGTTTGGGCAAAATGTGATCCATCGTCGCTCTCAGTAATTGCCATATTTTCCCTATAAAAACTCGTAATTTCAAACTGCGAATACGTGCAGAGAGCCAGAATTTGGCTCCAAAATATAGGTCATGGGTCGAATTTGGGATGTTTGGAATATTATGAAAATTGCAGGGGAGTTTGGGCAAAGTGTGACCCATCGTCGCAATCAGTAATTGGCATATTTTCGGTAGAAAATGAAATAATTTCAAACTGCGAATACGTGCAGAGAGCCCGAATTTGGCTCCAAAATATGGCTCAAGCGTCGAATTTGGAATGTTTGGGATATTTTGAAAACTGCAGGGAGGGTTTGGGCAAAATGTGATCCATCGCCGTTTTCAGTAATTGTCATGTTTTCGGTATAAAAAGTCGTAATTTCAAACTGCGAATACTCGCAGAAAGCCTGATTTTGGCTCCAAAATATGGCTCAAAGGTCGAATTTGGGATGTTTGGGATATTTTGCAAACTGCCAGGTAGTTTGAGCAAAATGAGACCCATCGCTGTTTTCAGTAATTGGCATATTTTCAAGCGTCAAATTTGGGAAGTTTGGGATAAAGAGTCGTAATTTCAAACTGCGAATACGTGCAGAGAGCCTGAATTTAGCTCCAAAATAATTCTCAAGGTTCAAATTTAGGATGTTTGGAATATTTTGAAAATTGCAGGGAAGGTTGGGGGCAAAATTTGATCCATCGACGCTCTCAGTAATTGGCATATTTTCGGTATAAAAAGTCGTAAACCGAAACTGCGAATACGTGCAGAGAGCCAGAATTTGACTCCAAAACATGACTCAAGGGTCGAATTTGGGATGTTTTGGATAATTTGATAACTGCAGAGAGGGTTTCGTCAAAATGTGATCCATCGCTGCTTTCAGTAATTGGCATATTTTCGGTATAAAAAGTCGTAATTTCAAACAACGAATACATGCAGAAAGCCAAAATTTGGCTCCAAAATATGGCTCAAGGGTCAAACTTGGGATGTTTGGGATATTTTGAAAACAGCAGGGATGGCTTGGGCAAAATGTGATCCATCGCTGCACTCAGTAATTGGCATATTTTCGGTATAAAATGTCATATTTTCAAACTGCTAATACGTGCAGAGAGCCCGAATTTTGCTCCAAATTATGACTCAAGCGTCGAATTTGGGATGTTTGGGATATATTTTAAACTGCAGGGAGGGTTTGGGCAAAATGTGATCCATTGCCGCTTTCAGTAATTGTCATGTTTTCGTTATAAAATATCATATTTCAAACAGCGTATACGTGCAGAGTGCCAGAATTTGGCTCCAAAATATAGCTCATGGGTCGAATTTGGGATGTTTGGGATATTTTGCAAACTGCCGGGGGGTTTGAAGAAAGGGATGAAGAGACTCAAAAGAATGATGCAGAGGCTCACGACAGGGATGCAGAGGCTTAAGAGAGTGATGCAAAGGCTCAAGAGAGGGATGCAGAGGCTCATGAATGGGATGCAGAGGCTCAAGTGAGGGATTGAGAGGCTTAGGAAAATGATGCAGGGGCTCAAGAGAGGTATGCAGAGGCTCAAGAGAGTGATGCAGAGGCCCAAGAGAGTGATGCAGAGGCTCCAGAGAGTGATGCAGAGGCTAAAGAGAGAGATGCAGAGGCTTAAGAGAGTGATGCAGACGCTTAAGAGAGGGATGCAGAGGCTCCAAAAAGTGATGCAGAGGCTCAAGAGAGTGATGAAGAGGCTTAGGAGAATGATGCAGAGGCTCAAGAGAGGGATGCAGAGGCTGAAGAGTATGATGCAGAGGCTAAAGTGAGTGATGCTGAGGCTTAGGAGGATGATGCAGAGGCTCACGTGAGGGTTGCGGAGCCTGAGGAGAGTGATGCAGAGGCTAAAGAGAGTGATGCAGAGATTTAAGAGAGTGATGCAGAGGCTTAAGAAATGGATACAGAGGCTCAAGAGTGATGCAGAGGCTTAAGAGAGTGATGCAGAGGCTCAAGAGAGTGATACAGAGGCTTAGGAGAATGATGCAGAGGCTCAAGAGAGTGATGCACAGGCTAAAAAGAGAGATGCAGAGTCTTAAGAGAGTGATGCACAGGCATAAGAGAGTGATGCAGAGGCTCAAGAAAGTGATGCAGAGATTCAAGAGAATGATGTAGCGGCTTAAGGGAGGGATGCAGAGGCTCAAGAGAATGATTCAGAGGCTCAAGAGAGTGATGCAGAAGACGAAGAGAGGGATGCAGAGGCTTAAGAAAGTGATGCAGAAGCTCAAGAGAGTGATGCAGAGACTCAAGAGAGTGATGCAAAGGCTCAGGAGAGTGATGCAGAGGATCAAAAAAGTGATGCAGAGGCTCAAGATAGTGATGCAGAAGCTCAAGAGAGGGATGCAGGGGCTCAAAGAGTGATGCAGAGGCTCAAGTGAGTGATTCAGAGACTTACGAGAGTGATGCAGAGGCTTAAGAGAGTGATGCAGAGGCTCAACAGTGATGCAGAGAATCAAGAGAGGGAAGCAGAGGCTTAAGAGAGTGATGCAGAGGCTGAAGAGAGTGATGCAGAGGCTCTAGAGAGTGATGCAGAGGCTCATGAGAGTGATTCAGAGGCTTACGAGTGTGATGCAGAGAATCAAGAGAGTGATGCAGAGGCTCGAGAGAGTGTTGCAGAGGCTAAGAGAGGGGATGAAGAGCCTGAAGAGAGGGATTCAGAGGGCCAGGAGAGTGATGCAGAGGCTGAAGAGAGTGTTGCAGAGGCTCAAGAGAGGGATGAAGAGCCTGAAGAGAGTGGTGCAGAGACTCAAGAGAGGGATGCAGAGGCTCAAGAGAGTAATGCAGAGGCTTAGGAAAGTGATGCAGAGGCTCAAGAGAGTGATGCAGAGGCTTGAGAGAGGGATGCAGAGGCTCAGGAGAGTGATGCAGTGGCTTAAGAGGGTGAGGCAGAGGCTTAAGAGAGGGATGCAGATGCTCAGGAGAGGGATGCAAAACCTCAAGTGAGGGATGCAGAGGCTCATGTGAGGGATGCAGGAGTTCAAGAGAGTGATGCAGAGGCTCAAGAGAGGGATGCGGAGGCTCAAGTGAGGGGACAAAGAGGCACAAGAGAGGGATGCAGAGGCTCTTAGGAGAGATGCAGAGGTTCAAAAGAGGGATGCAGAGGCTCATGAGAGTGATTCAGAGGCTTACGAGAGTGATACAGAGGCTTAAGAGAGTGATGCAGAGGCTTATGAAAGCGATACAGAGGCTCAAAAGAGGGATGCAGAGGCTTAAAAGAGTGATGCAGAGGCTCAGGAGAGTGATGCAGAAGCTCAAGAGAGGGATGCAGGGGCTCAACAGAGTGATGCAGAGGCTCAAGTGAGTGATTCAGAGGCTTACGGGAGTGATGCAGAGGCTTAAGAGAGTGATGCAGAGGCTCAAGAGAGTGATGCAGAGGATCAAGAGAGGGAAGCAGAGACTTAGGAGAGTGATGCAGAGGCTGAAGAGAGTGATGCAGAGGCTCTAGAGAGTGAAGCAGAGGCTCAAGAGAGTGATGCAGAGGCTCAAGCGAGTGATGCAGAGGATCAACAGAGTGATGCAGAGGCTCGAGAGAGTGATTCAGAGCCTTACGAGAGTGATGTAGAGAATCAAGAGAGTGATGCTTACTCAGTATTTTAACGAGAAACAAATAGTTGATTGAAAATGAAGTATTTAATGTTAATTTCTAATCAATTATGTGTTTGCATCAATTTTGTCGTATATATAATGAATTAATAACAATAAACTGAAAATTCACAAAAACGTGGAAAAATAGCAAAATATTGCCTAATTCGATGATATTTTGTTTGTATCACATAAAGGAAAAGTGGATGATAAACGTCAAAATATTGCTATATTCGATGATTTTTATTACGAAACAAAATGCAAGAAAACTTGCTTAAAATGCAAAATTTGCGAAATTCTGAGATATGAAAGCTAAATCACATATCATGAGAAAAATATGAAGTAGTATCGAAAGATTGGTAAACGAATATATATAAGTAAAGTCACACTACATGAAAAACGTGAAAAAAAAATCGCTATATTACCAAACTTGATTTTAACTTCAAATCATAAAGCGAGGTTTCGTATTATTTAGATCCTAGAAAAGACATAAAAATGTATTTACAATACAAATGATAAACATCAATGTGTTTTTATTAGAATTAACAAAAATGTTCCTGAAAAGACATAAAGATGTTGTTTCCAAATACAAATGATAAAAATCAAATGTGTTTTCATTAAAATACTCTAAAATGTTCCTGATTTTCCGTTTATATTACCGATGGAAGATGTACACGTAAACCGCTCTAATCCGGCTGAAACGTCGATATATGCAATAATAACAGAACTTCTCCCCTTTTCAATATCTTACTAAGTAATTTAAAGAGAAACAAATATTTGATTTAAAATTAAGTATTTAAGGTTATTTCTAATCAATTATGTGTTTGCATCACTTTTATCGTATATATAATGAATTAATACCAATAAACTGAAAATTCACAAAAACGTGGAAAACGGCAAAAAATTGCCTAATTCGATGATATTTTGTTTAAATCGCATAAAGGAAAAGGGGATGACAAACGTCAAAATATTGCTAAATTCGATAATTTTTAGTACAAAACAAAATGCAAGAAAACTTGCTTAAAAATGAAAAATTTGCGAAATTCTGAGATATAAAGGCCAAATCACATATCGTGAGAAAACATGGTAGTATCTAAATATTGGTAGAAACGAATATATTTACGTAAAGCGACACTACATGAAAAACGTGAAAAAAGTCGCTATATTACCTTATTTGAGGACTTTAACTTCAAATCATAAGGCGAGGTTTCGTATTATTTAGATCCTAGAAAAGACATATAAAGATGTTGTTTCCAATACAAATGATAAAAATCAATGTGTTTTCATTACCTCACTTGAGGTAATCACATTACCTCACTTGAGGTAATTACCTCACTTTCATCCCTCACTTAAGCCTCAGCATCCCTCTCTTGAGCCTCTGCATCACTCTCTTGAACGCCTGCATCCCTCTCATGAGCCTCTGCATCCCTCACTTGAGCCTTTGCATCACTCTCTTAAGACTCTGCATCCCTCTCTCGAGCCTCTGCGTCACTCCCAAGAGACTCTGCATCCCTCTCTTGTGCCTCTGCTTCCCTCACTTGAGCCTCTGCATCCCTCTCTTGCGCCCCTGCCTCCCTTTCTTGAGCCTCTGCATCCGTCTCTTGAGCCTCTACATTCCTCTCTTAAGCCTCTGCATCACTCTCTTAAGCCTCTGTATCAATCTCGTAAGCTCTGAATCACTCTGTTGAGCCTCTGCATCACTCTCAAGAGCCTCTGCAACACTTTCTTCAGACTCTGCATCCCTCTCTTGTGCCTCTGCATCACTCACTTGAGCCTCTGCATCCCTCTCTTGAGCCTCTGCATCCCTCTCTTGGGCCTCTGCATCCCTCTCTTGCGCCCCTGCCTCCCTCTCTTGAGCCTCTGCATCCATCTCTTGAGCCCCTACATTCCTCTCCTACGGCTCTGCATCACTCTCTTAAGCCTCTGTATCAATCTCGTATGCCTCTGAATCACTCTGTTGAGCCTCTGCATCACTCTCTTGAGCCTCTCCATCACTCTCTTGAGCCTCTGCATCCCTCTCTTAAGTCTCTGCATCATTCTCTTCAGCCTCTGCATCCCTCGCTTAAGCCTCTGCATCATTCTCTTCAGCCTCTGCATTCCTCTCTTAAGGCTCTGCATCACTCTCTTGATCCTCTGCATCCTTTTCTTAAGCCTCTGCATCATTCTCTTGAGCCCCTGCATCATTCTTTTGAGCCTCTGCATCCCTCTCTTAAGCCTCTACATCATTCTCTTGTGCCTCTGGATCACTCTCTTGAACCTCTGCATCACTCTCTTGGGCCTCTACAACCCCCTCTTAAGCCTCTGCAACACTTTTGTTGAAAAACGGCAAAATATTGCCTAATTCGATGATATTTTGTTTAAATCACATAAAGGAAAAGGGGATGATAAAGGTCAAAATATTGCTAAATTCGATGATTTTTAGTACAAAAGAAAATGCAAGAAAACTTGCTTAAAAATGCAAAATTTGCGAAATTTTGAGATTTGAAGGCCAAATCACATATCGTGAGAAAACATAAAGTAGTATCGAAATATTGGTAAAAACGAATATTATACGTAAAATCAAACTACATGAATAACGTGAAAAAGTCACTCTATTACCATATTTGAGGATTTTAACTTCAAATCATAGAGCGAGGTTTCGTATTATTTAGATCCAAGAAAAGACATATGACAATGTTGTTTCAAATACAAATGATAAAAATCAATGTGTTTTCATTAGAATTAACTAAAATGTTCCTGATTTTCCGTTTATATTACCGATGGAAGATGTACACGTAAAACCGCTCTAATCCTGCTGAAACGTCGATATATGCAATAAAAACAGAACTTCTCCCCTTTTCAATATCTTACTCAGTATTTTAACGAGAAACAAATAGATGATTGAAAATGAAGTATTTAAGGTTAATTTCTGATCAATTATGTGTTTGCATAATTTTTATCGTATATTTAATGAATTAATAAACAATAAATTGAAATTTCACAAAAACGTTTAAAAATGGCAAAATATTGCCTAATTCGATGATATTTTGTTTAAATCACGTAAAGAAAAAGGGGATGATAAAGGTCAAAATATTGCTAAATTCGATGATTTTTAGTACAAAACAAAATGCAAGAAAACTTGCTTAAAAATGCAAAATTTGCGAAATTCTGAGATTGAAGGCCAAATCACATATCGTGGGAAAACATGAAGTAGTATCGAAATATTGGTAAAAACGAATATATATACGTAATATCAAACTACATGAATAACGTGAAAAAAGTCATTATTATACCAAATTTGAGGATTTTAACTTCGAATCATAGAGCGACGTTTCGTATTTTTTAGACCCTAGAAAAGACGTATAAAGATGTTGCTTCCAATACAAATGATAAAAATCAATGTGTTTTCATTAGAATTAACTAAAATGTTCCTGATTTTCCGTTTATATTACCGATGGAAGCTGTACACGTAAAACGGCTCTAATCCGGCTGAAACGTCGATATATGCAATAAAAACAGAACTTCTCCCCTTTTCAATATTTAATCAGTATTTTAACGAGAAACAAATAGATGATTGAAAATGAAGTATTTAAGGTTATTTTCTGATCAATTATGTGTTTGCATAATTTTTATCGTATATTTAATGAATTAATTACAATAAACTGAAACCATTTACTTTTCATTTATTTAAAGACCCCTGCCAGTGTGTTGCTGGAGACCCCTGCCAGTGTGTTGCTGGAGACCCCTGCCAGTGTGTTGCTGGAGACCCCTGCCAGTGTGTTGCTGGAGACCCCTGCCAGTGTGTTGCTGGAGACCTCTGCCAGTGTGTTGCTGGAGACCCCTGCCAGTATGTTGCTGGAGACCCCTGCCAGTGTGTTGCTGGAGACCCCTGCCAGTGTGTTGCTGGAGACCTCTGCCAATGTGTTGCTAAAGACCCCTGCCAGTGTGTTGCTGGAGACCCCTGCCAGTGTGTTGCTGGAGACCCCTGCCAGTGTGTTGGCGAGGTCAGGTCGTGTCGTGTCAGGTCGTGTCGTGTCAGGTCGTGTCGTGTCAGGTCGTGTCGTGTCAGGTCGTGTCGTGTCAGGTCGTGTCGGGTCGTGTCGGGTCAGGTCGTGTCGGGTCAGGTCAGGTCGTGTCGGGTCAGGTCGTGTCGGGTCAGGTCGTGTCGGGTCAGGTCGTGTCGGGTCAGGTCGTGTCGGGTCAGGTCGTGTCGGGTCAGGTCGTGTCGGGTCGTGTCGTGTCGGGTCGTGTCGGGTCAGGTCGTGTCGGGTCAGGTCGTGTCGGGCCAGGTCGTGTCGGGTCAGGTCGTGTCGGGTCAGGTCGTGTCGGATCAGGTCGTGTCGGGTCAGGTCGTGTCGGGTCAGGTCGTGTCGGGTCAGGTCGTGTCGGGTCAGGTCGTGTCGGGTCAGGTCGTGTCGGGTCAGGTCGGGTCATAAATAAATAAAAATGAATAAATAAAAATGAATAAATAAAAATGAATAAATAACGCGCCGAATGTATCGCCGAATGTATCACCGAATGAATAATAACGAATAAAGCATAAATAAATATAAATAAAAAATAAAAAATAAAAATAAAATAAAAATAAATAAATAAATAAAAATGAATAAATAAATCGCCGAATGAATCGTCACCGAACATAATCGTCGGGTAAATCGTCGGGTAAATCGTCGGGTAAATCGTCGGGTAAATCGTCGCGTAAATCGTCCGGTAAATCGTCGCGTAAATCGTCGGGTAAATCGTCGCGTAAATCGTCGCGTAAATCGTCGGGTAAATCGTCGCGTAAATCGTCGGATAAATCGTCGCGTAAATCGTCGGATGAATCGTCGCGTAAATCGTCGGATAATTTTTACCCGTTTTTTACCTGTGTAAAAACGGGTAAACCCGACAGGTAAACACGACGGGGTTTACCCGTCGTGTAAGTCGTCGAATAAATGAAATAAAATAGTCTAAAATCTGTTCTCATGATAACTGACGTGAAAACTGTAAACTAAACACGTCGGGTAAACTGTCAGGGTAAAGCGGCAGGTAAACCGTCTTTGTAAACCGTCGAGTAAACCGTCGGTTAAACCGTCATTGTAAACCGTCGGGTAAACCGTCATTGTAAACCGTCGGGTAAATCGTCATTGTAAACCGTCGGGTAAATCGTCATTGTAAACCGTCGGGTAAACCTTCGGGTATACCGTCATTGTAAACTGTCGGGTAAATCATCGAGTAAACCGTCGGGTAAATCGTCCGGTCGGGTAAATGGACCGATCATAAAAGAAAATAAATGGTAAAACCATTTATTGTTTTGATTTTATATTTTATATTATATGATTATATGATTGATTTGATGTTATATGATATTTGATATTGATTGACGTCAATCAATCTTCGGCTATCCATAGAATCTATCGAAACTGATGCTCCTACAGGAGAGGACATCACAGAAATCTATCTGTGCCCTGTAGTTGCATCGGTTGCGACAGGCTCGAACGCAGGTTTATCCGGGTTAAGAACATGTTCTATCCGAACATGTTCGTCGACCATAATCGTCTTTACTTTTGCCATACCATAAATGAAAAGTAAATGGTCGGACCGAACATAATCATCGGGTAAACCGTCAGGTAAATCATCTGGTAAATCGTCGGGTAAATCGTCGGGTAAATCGTCGGGTAAAGCGTCGGGTAAATTGTCGGGTTAATCGTCGGGTAAAGCGTTGGGGAAAGCGTCGGGTAAATCGTCGGGTAAATAATCGGGTAAAGCGTCGCGTCGGGACAGGCCTGTCAGTGTGTTACTGGAGACCCCTGCCAGTGTGTTGCTGGAGACCCCTGCCAGTGTGTTGCTGGAGACCTCTGCCAATGTGTTGCTGGAGACCCTTGCCAGTGTGTTGCTGGAGACCCCTGCCAGTGTGTTGCTGGAGACCCCTGCCAGTGTGTTGCTGGAGACCTCTGCCAATGTGTTGCTGGAGACCCCTGCCAGTGTGTTGCTGGAGACCCCTGCCAGTGTGTTGCTGGAGACCTCTGCCAGTGTGTTGCTGGAGACCCCTGCCAGTATGTTGCTGGAGACCCCTGCCAGTGTGTTGCTGGAGACCCCTGCCAGTGTGTTGCTGGAGACCCCTGCCAGTGTGTTGCTGGAGACCTCTGCCAATGTGTTGCTAAAGACCCCTGCCAGTGTGTTGCTGGAGACCTCTGCCAGTGTGCAGAGGTCTGCCAACGTGCAGAGAGCCCGAATTTGGCTCCAAAATATGGCTCAAGCGTCGAATTTGGAATGTTTGGGATATTTTGAAAACTGCAGGGAGGGTTTGGGCAAAATGTGATCCATCGCCGTTTTCAGTAATTGTCATGTTTTCGGTATAAAAAGTCGTAATTTCAAACTGCGAATACTCGCAGAAAGCCTGATTTAGGCTCCAAAATATGGCTCAAAGGTCGAATTTGGGATGTTTGGGATATTTTGCAAACTGCCAGGGAGTTTGAGCAAAATGAGACCCATCGCTGTTTTCAGAAATTGGCATATTTTCAAGCGTCAAATTTGGGAAGTTTGGGATAAAGAGTCGTAATTTCAAACTGCGAATACGTGCAGAGAGCCAGAATTTAGCTCCAAAATAATTCTCAAGGTTCAAATTTAGGATGTTTGGAATATTTTGAAAATTGCAGGGAAGGTTGGGGGCAAAATTTGATCCATCGCCGCTCTCGGTAATTGGCATATTTTCGGTATAAAAAGTCGTAAACTGACACTGCGAATACGTGCAGAGAGTTAGAATTTGACTCCAAAACATGACTCAAGGGTCGAATTTGGGATGTTTGGGATAATTTGATAACTGCAGAGAGGGTTTCGTCAAAATGTGATCCATCGCTGCTTTCAGTAATTGGCATATTTTCGGTATAAAAAGTCGTAATTTCAAACAACGAATACATGCAGAAAGCCAAAATTTGGCTCCAAAATATGGCTCAAGGGTCAAACTTGGGATGTTTGGGATATTTTGAAAACCAGGGATGGCTTGGGCAAAATGTGATCCATCGCTGCACTCAATAATTGGCATATTTTCGGTATAAAATGTCATAATTTCAAACTGCTAATACGTGCAGAGAGCCCGAATTTTGCTCCAAATTATGACTCAAGCGTCGAATTTGGGATGTTTGGGATATAATTAAAACTGCAGGGAGGGTTTGGGCAAAATGTGATTCATTGCCGCTTTCAGTAATTGTCATGTTTTCGTTATAAAATGTCATAATTTCAAACAGCGTATACGTGCAGAGTGCCAGAATTTGGCTCCAAAATATAGCTCATGGGTCGAATTTGGGATGTTTGGGATATTTTGCAAACTGCCGGGGGGTTTGGGCAAAATGTGACCCATCGCTGCTTTCAGTAATTAGCTAATTTTCAAGCGTCATATTTGGGATGTTTGGGATAAAAATTCATAATTTCAAACTGCAAATACATGCAGAGAGCCAGAATTTAGCTCCAAAATAATTCTCAAGGGTCGAATATGGGATGTTTGGGATATTTTGAAAACTACAGGGAAGGTTTGGACAAAATGTGATCCATCGCCGCTCTCAGTAATTGGCATATTTTCGGTATAAAACCTGTAATTTCAAACTGCGAATATGTGCAGAGAGCTACAATTTGGCTCCAAAATATGGCTCAAGCGTTGAATTTGGGATGTTTGGGATATTTTGGAAACAGGAGGGAGGGTTTGGGAAAAAAAGTGATCCATCGCAGGTTTCAGTAATTGGCATATTTTCGGTATAAAAGTCGTAATTTCAAACTGGGAATACATGCAGAGAGCCAGAATTTGGCTCAAAAATATGGCTCAAGCGTCGCATTTGGGATGTTTGCTATATTTTGAAAACTACAGGGAGGGTTTGGGCAAAATATGATCCATCGCTGCTCTCAGTAAATGGCATATTTCCGGTATAAAAAGACGTAATTTCAAACTGCGAATACGTGCAGAGAGCCCAAATTGGGTTTCAAAATATGGCTCAAGCGTCGATTTTTGGGATGTTTGGGATATTTTGAAAACTGGGGAGGGGGGGTTTGGGCAAAATGTGACCTATCGCTGCTCTCAGTAATTGACATATTTTCGGTATAAAAAGTAGTAATTTCAAACTGCGTATACGTGCAGAGAGCTAGAATTTGGCTCCAAAATATGGACCAAACGTTGAATTTGGGATATTTGGGATTATTTGAAAACTGCAGAGAGGGTTTCGTCAAAATGTGAAACATCGCGGCTCTCAGTAATTGGCATATTTTCGGTATAAAAAGTCGTAATTTCAAACAACGAATACATGCAGAAAGCCAAAATTTGGCTCCAAAATATGGCTCAAGGGTCGAATTTGTGATGTTTAGGATATTTTGGAAACTGCAGGGAGGGTTTGGGCAAAATGTGATCCATCGCCGCTTTCAGTAATTGGCATATTTTCGGTATAAAAAGTCGTAATTTAAAACTGCGAATACGTGCAGAGAGCCTGAATTTGGCTCGAAAATATGGCTCAAACGTCGAATTTGGGATGTTTGGGATATTTTAAAAACTGCAGGGAGGGTTTGGGCAAAATGATATCCATCGCCGCTTTCAGTAATTGTCATGTTTTCGGGATAAAAAGTCGTAATTTCAAACAGCGAATAAGCGCAGAAAGCCAGAATTTGGCTCCAAAATATAGCTCAAGCGTCGAATTTGGGATGTTTGGGATATTTTGAAAACTGCAGGGGGGGGGGGGGGTTTGGGCAAAATGTGACCTATCGCTGCTCTCAGTAATTGACATATTTTCGGTATAAAAAGTAGTAATTTCAAACTGCGTATTCGTGCAGAGAGCTAGAATTTAGCTCCAAAATATGGCCCAAACGTTGAATTTGGGAAATTTGGGATAATTTGAAAACTGCAGAGAGGGTTTCGTCAAAATGTGATCCATCGCTGCTTTCAGTAATTGGCATATTTTCGGTATAAAAAGTCGTAATTTCAAACTGCGAATAGGTGCAGAGAGCCCGAATTTGGCTCGAAAATATGGCTCAAACGTCGAATTTGGGATGTTTGGGATATTTTGAAAACTGCAGGGGGGGGGGGGCTGGCCGAATTGTGACCCATCGCTGCTTTCAGTAATTGACATATTTTCGGTATAAAAAGTCGTTTTTCAAACTGCGAATACGTGCAGAAAGCCAGAATTCGGCTAGAAAATATAGCTCAAGGGTCGAATTTGGGATGTTTGGGATATTTTTAAAACTGCAGGGAGGGTTTGGGAATAATGTGATCCATCGCCGCTTTCCGTAATTGGCATATTTTCAGTATAAAAGTCATAATTTCAAACTGCGAATATGTGCAGAGAGCCAGAATTTGACTCCAAAATAAGGCTCCAGGGACGAATTTGGTATGTTTGGGATATTTTGAAAACTGCAGGAAGGGTTTGGCCAAAATGTGTTCCATCGCCGCTTTCAGTAATTGTCATGTTTTCGGTATAAAAAGTCGTAATTTCAAACAGCGAATACGTTCAGAGAGCCAGAATTTAGCCCCAAAATAATTCTCAAGGGTCGAATTTGGGGTGTTTGGGATATTTTGAAAATTGCAGGGAAGGTTTGGGGCAAAATTTGATCCACCGCCGCTCTCAGTAATTGGCATATTTTCGGTATAAAAAGTCGTAAATTCAAACTGCGAATACGTGCAGAGAAGTAGAATTTGGCTCCAAATTATTTCTCAAGCGTTGATCTGGGAATGTTTGGGATATTTTGGAAACTGCAGGGAGGGTTTGGGCAAAATGAGATCCATCGCCGCTTTCAGTAATTGGCATATTTTAGGTATGAAAAGTCGTAATTTCAAACTGCGAATACATGCAGAAAAGCCAAACGTTGGCTCCAAAATATGGCTTAAGGGTCAAATTGGGGATGTTTGGGATATTTTGAAAACTGCAGGGAGGGTTTGGGCAAAATGTGATCCATCGCCGTTTTCAGTAATTGTCATGTTTTCGGTATAAAAAGTCGTAATTTCAAACTTCGAATATTCGCAGAAAGCCTGATTTTGGCTCCAAAATATGGCTCAAAGGTCGAATTTGGGATGTTTGGGATATTTTGCAAACTGCCAGGGAGTTTGAGCAAAATGAGACCCATCGCTGTTTTCAGTAATTGGCATATTTTCAAGCGTCAAATTTGGGAAGTTTGGGATAAAGAGTCGTAATTTCAAACTGCGAATACGTGCAGAGAGCCAGAATTTAGCTCCAAAATAATTCTCAAGGTTCAAATTTAGGATGTTTGGAATATTTTGAAAATTGCAGGGTAGGTTGGGGGCAAAATTTGATCCATCGCCGCTCTCGGTAATTGGCATATTTTCGGTATAAAAAAGTCGTAAACTGACACTGCGAATACGTGCAGAGAGCCAGAATTTGACTCCAAAACATGACTCAAGGGTCGAATTTGGGATGTTTGGGATAATTTGATAACTGCAGAGAGGGTTTCGTCAAAATGTGATCCATCGCTGCTTTCAGTAATTGGCATATTTTCGGTATAAAAAGTCGTAATTTCAAACAACGAATACATGCAGAAAGCCAAAATTTGGCTCCAAAATATGGCTCAAGGGTCAAACTTGGGATGTTTGGGATATTTTGAAAACAGCAGGGATGGCTTGGGCAAAATGTGATCCATCGCTGCACTCAATAATTGACATATTTTCGGTATAAAATGTCATAATTTCAACCTGCTAATACGTGCAGAGAGCCCGAATTTTGCTCCAAATTATGACTCAAGCGTCGAATTTGGGATGTTTGGGATATATTTAAAAGTGCAGGGAGGGTTTGGGCAAAATGTGATCCATTGCCGCTTTCAGTAATTGTCATGTTTTCGTTATAAAATGTCATAATTTCAAACAGCGTATACGTGCAGAGTGCCAGAATTTGGCTCCAAAATATAGCTCATGGGTCGAATTTGGGATGTTTGGGATATTTTGCAAACTGCCGGGGGGTTTGGGCAAAATGTGACCCATCGCTGCTTTCAGTAATTAGCTAATTTTCAAGCGTCATATTTGGGATGTTTGGGATAAAAATTCATAATTTCAAACTGCAAATACATGCAGAGAGCCAGAATTTAGCTCCAAAATAATTCTCAAGGGTCGAATATGGGATGTTTGGGATATTTTGAAAACTACAGGGAAGGTTTGGACAAAATGTGATCCATCGCCGCTCTCAGTAATTGGCATATTTTCGGTATAAAACTTGTAATTTCAAACTGCGAATACGTGCAGAGAGCTACAATTTGGCTCCAAAATATGGCTCAAGCGTTGAATTTGGGATGTTTGGGATATTTTGGAAACAGGAGGGAGGGTTTGGGGAAAAAAGTGATCCATCGCAGGTTTCAGTAATTGGCATATTTTCGGTATAAAAGTCGTAATTTCAAACTGGGAATACATGCAGAGAGCCTGAATTTGGCTCGAAAATATGGCTCAAACGTCGAATTTGGGATGTTTGGGATATTTTAAAAACTGCAGGGAGGGTTTGGGCAAAATGATATCCATCGCCGCTTTCAGTAATTGTCATGTTTTCGGGATAAAAAGTCGTAATTTCAAACAGCGAATAAGCGCAGAAAGCCAGAATTTGGCTCCAAAATATAGCTCAAGCGTCGAATTTGGGATGTTTGGGATATTTTGAAAACTGCAGGGGGGGGGGGGGGGTTTGGGCAAAATGTGACCTATCGCTGCTCTCAGTAATTGACATATTTTCGGTATAAAAAGTAGTAATTTCAAACTGCGTATTCGTGCAGAGAGCTAGAATTTAGCTCCAAAATATGGCCCAAACGTTGAATTTGGGAAATTTGGGATAATTTGAAAACTGCAGAGAGGGTTTCGTCAAAATGTGATCCATCGCTGCTTTCAGTAATTGGCATATTTTCGGTATAAAAAGTCGTAATTTCAAACTGCGAATAGGTGCAGAGAGCCCGAATTTGGCTCGAAAATATGGCTCAAACGTCGAATTTGGGATGTTTGGGATATTTTGAAAACTGCAGGGGGGGGCTGGCCGAATTGTGACCCATCGCTGCTTTCAGTAATTGACATATTTTCGGTATAAAAAGTCGTTTTTCAAACTGCGAATACGTGCAGAAAGCCAGAATTCGGCTAGAAAATATAGCTCAAGGGTCGAATTTGGGATGTTTGGGATATTTTTAAAACTGCAGGGAGGGTTTGGGAATAATGTGATCCATCGCCGCTTTCCGTAATTGGCATATTTTCAGTATAAAAGTCATAATTTCAAACTGCGAATATGTGCAGAGAGCCAGAATTTGACTCCAAAATAAGGCTCCAGGGACGAATTTGGTATGTTTGGGATATTTTGAAAACTGCAGGAAGGGTTTGGCCAAAATGTGTTCCATCGCCGCTTTCAGTAATTGTCATGTTTTCGGTATAAAAAGTCGTAATTTCAAACAGCGAATACGTTCAGAGAGCCAGAATTTAGCCCCAAAATAATTCTCAAGGGTCGAATTTGGGGTGTTTGGGATATTTTGAAAATTGCAGGGAAGGTTTGGGGCAAAATTTGATCCACCGCCGCTCTCAGTAATTGGCATATTTTCGGTATAAAAAGTCGTAAATTCAAACTGCGAATACGTGCAGAGAAGTAGAATTTGGCTCCAAATTATTTCTCAAGCGTTGATCTGGGAATGTTTGGGATATTTTGGAAACTGCAGGGAGGGTTTGGGCAAAATGAGATCCATCGCCGCTTTCAGTAATTGGCATATTTTAGGTATGAAAAGTCGTAATTTCAAACTGCGAATACATGCAGAAAAGCCAAACGTTGGCTCCAAAATATGGCTTAAGGGTCAAATTGGGGATGTTTGGGATATTTTGAAAACTGCAGGGAGGGTTTGGGCAAAATGTGATCCATCGCCGTTTTCAGTAATTGTCATGTTTTCGGTATAAAAAGTCGTAATTTCAAACTTCGAATATTCGCAGAAAGCCTGATTTTGGCTCCAAAATATGGCTCAAAGGTCGAATTTGGGATGTTTGGGATATTTTGCAAACTGCCAGGGAGTTTGAGCAAAATGAGACCCATCGCTGTTTTCAGTAATTGGCATATTTTCAAGCGTCAAATTTGGGAAGTTTGGGATAAAGAGTCGTAATTTCAAACTGCGAATACGTGCAGAGAGCCAGAATTTAGCTCCAAAATAATTCTCAAGGTTCAAATTTAGGATGTTTGGAATATTTTGAAAATTGCAGGGTAGGTTGGGGGCAAAATTTGATCCATCGCCGCTCTCGGTAATTGGCATATTTTCGGTATAAAAAGTCGTAAACTGACACTGCGAATACGTGCAGAGAGCCAGAATTTGACTCCAAAACATGACTCAAGGGTCGAATTTGGGATGTTTGGGATAATTTGATAACTGCAGAGAGGGTTTCGTCAAAATGTGATCCATCGCTGCTTTCAGTAATTGGCATATTTTCGGTATAAAAAGTCGTAATTTCAAACAACGAATACATGCAGAAAGCCAAAATTTGGCTCCAAAATATGGCTCAAGGGTCAAACTTGGGATGTTTGGGATATTTTGAAAACAGCAGGGATGGCTTGGGCAAAATGTGATCCATCGCTGCACTCAATAATTGACATATTTTCGGTATAAAATGTCATAATTTCAACCTGCTAATACGTGCAGAGAGCCCGAATTTTGCTCCAAATTATGACTCAAGCGTCGAATTTGGGATGTTTGGGATATATTTAAAAGTGCAGGGAGGGTTTGGGCAAAATGTGATCCATTGCCGCTTTCAGTAATTGTCATGTTTTCGTTATAAAATGTCATAATTTCAAACAGCGTATACGTGCAGAGTGCCAGAATTTGGCTCCAAAATATAGCTCATGGGTCGAATTTGGGATGTTTGGGATATTTTGCAAACTGCCGGGGGGTTTGGGCAAAATGTGACCCATCGCTGCTTTCAGTAATTAGCTAATTTTCAAGCGTCATATTTGGGATGTTTGGGATAAAAATTCATAATTTCAAACTGCAAATACATGCAGAGAGCCAGAATTTAGCTCCAAAATAATTCTCAAGGGTCGAATATGGGATGTTTGGGATATTTTGAAAACTACAGGGAAGGTTTGGACAAAATGTGATCCATCGCCGCTCTCAGTAATTGGCATATTTTCGGTATAAAACTTGTAATTTCAAACTGCGAATACGTGCAGAGAGCTACAATTTGGCTCCAAAATATGGCTCAAGCGTTGAATTTGGGATGTTTGGGATATTTTGGAAACAGGAGGGAGGGTTTGGGGAAAAAAGTGATCCATCGCAGGTTTCAGTAATTGGCATATTTTCGGTATAAAAGTCGTAATTTCAAACTGGGAATACATGCAGAGAGCCTGAATTTGGCTCGAAAATATGGCTCAAACGTCGAATTTGGGATGTTTGGGATATTTTAAAAACTGCAGGGAGGGTTTGGGCAAAATGATATCCATCGCCGCTTTCAGTAATTGTCATGTTTTCGGGATAAAAAGTCGTAATTTCAAACAGCGAATAAGCGCAGAAAGCCAGAATTTGGCTCCAAAATATAGCTCAAGCGTCGAATTTGGGATGTTTGGGATATTTTGAAAACTGCAGGGGGGGGGGGGGTTTGGGCAAAATGTGACCTATCGCTGCTCTCAGTAATTGACATATTTTCGGTATAAAAAGTAGTAATTTCAAACTGCGTATTCGTGCAGAGAGCTAGAATTTAGCTCCAAAATATGGCCCAAACGTTGAATTTGGGAAATTTGGGATAATTTGAAAACTGCAGAGAGGGTTTCGTCAAAATGTGATCCATCGCTGCTTTCAGTAATTGGCATATTTTCGGTATAAAAAGTCGTAATTTCAAACTGCGAATAGGTGCAGAGAGCCCGAATTTGGCTCGAAAATATGGCTCAAACGTCGAATTTGGGATGTTTGGGATATTTTGAAAACTGCAGGGGGGGGGCTGGCCGAATTGTGACCCATCGCTGCTTTCAGTAATTGACATATTTTCGGTATAAAAAGTCGTTTTTCAAACTGCGAATACGTGCAGAAAGCCAGAATTCGGCTAGAAAATATAGCTCAAGGGTCGAATTTGGGATGTTTGGGATATTTTTAAAACTGCAGGGAGGGTTTGGGAATAATGTGATCCATCGCCGCTTTCCGTAATTGGCATATTTTCAGTATAAAAGTCATAATTTCAAACTGCGAATATGTGCAGAGAGCCAGAATTTGACTCCAAAATAAGGCTCCAGGGACGAATTTGGTATGTTTGGGATATTTTGAAAACTGCAGGAAGGGTTTGGCCAAAATGTGTTCCATCGCCGCTTTCAGTAATTGTCATGTTTTCGGTATAAAAAGTCGTAATTTCAAACAGCGAATACGTTCAGAGAGCCAGAATTTAGCCCCAAAATAATTCTCAAGGGTCGAATTTGGGGTGTTTGGGATATTTTGAAAATTGCAGGGAAGGTTTGGGGCAAAATTTGATCCACCGCCGCTCTCAGTAATTGGCATATTTTCGGTATAAAAAGGCGTAAATTCAAACTGCGAATACGTGCAGAGAAGTAGAATTTGGCTCCAAATTATTTCTCAAGCGTTGATCTGGGAATGTTTGGGATATTTTGGAAACTGCAGGGAGGGTTTGGGCAAAATGAGATCCATCGCCGCTTTCAGTAATTGGCATATTTTAGGTATGAAAAGTCGTAATTTCAAACTGCGAATACATGCAGAAAAGCCAAACGTTGGCTCCAAAATATGGCTTAAGGGTCAAATTGGGGATGTTTGGGATATTTTGAAAACTGCAGGGAGGGTTTGGGCAAAATGTGATCCATCGCCGTTTTCAGTAATTGTCATGTTTTCGGTATAAAAAGTCGTAATTTCAAACTTCGAATATTCGCAGAAAGCCTGATTTTGGCTCCAAAATATGGCTCAAAGGTCGAATTTGGGATGTTTGGGATATTTTGCAAACTGCCAGGGAGTTTGAGCAAAATGAGACCCATCGCTGTTTTCAGTAATTGGCATATTTTCAAGCGTCAAATTTGGGAAGTTTGGGATAAAGAGTCGTAATTTCAAACTGCGAATACGTGCAGAGAGCCAGAATTTAGCTCCAAAATAATTCTCAAGGTTCAAATTTAGGATGTTTGGAATATTTTGAAAATTGCAGGGTAGGTTGGGGGCAAAATTTGATCCATCGCCGCTCTCGGTAATTGGCATATTTTCGGTATAAAAAGTCGTAAACTGACACTGCGAATACGTGCAGAGAGCCAGAATTTGACTCCAAAACATGACTCAAGGGTCGAATTTGGGATGTTTGGGATAATTTGATAACTGCAGAGAGGGTTTCGTCAAAATGTGATCCATCGCTGCTTTCAGTAATTGGCATATTTTCGGTATAAAAAGTCGTAATTTCAAACAACGAATACATGCAGAAAGCCAAAATTTGGCTCCAAAATATGGCTCAAGGGTCAAACTTGGGATGTTTGGGATATTTTGAAAACAGCAGGGATGGCTTGGGCAAAATGTGATCCATCGCTGCACTCAATAATTGACATATTTTCGGTATAAAATGTCATAATTTCAACCTGCTAATACGTGCAGAGAGCCCGAATTTTGCTCCAAATTATGACTCAAGCGTCGAATTTGGGATGTTTGGGATATATTTAAAAGTGCAGGGAGGGTTTGGGCAAAATGTGATCCATTGCCGCTTTCAGTAATTGTCATGTTTTCGTTATAAAATGTCATAATTTCAAACAGCGTATACGTGCAGAGTGCCAGAATTTGGCTCCAAAATATAGCTCATGGGTCGAATTTGGGATGTTTGGGATATTTTGCAAACTGCCGGGGGGTTTGGGCAAAATGTGACCCATCGCTGCTTTCAGTAATTAGCTAATTTTCAAGCGTCATATTTGGGATGTTTGGGATAAAAATTCATAATTTCAAACTGCAAATACATGCAGAGAGCCAGAATTTAGCTCCAAAATAATTCTCAAGGGTCGAATATGGGATGTTTGGGATATTTTGAAAACTACAGGGAAGGTTTGGACAAAATGTGATCCATCGCCGCTCTCAGTAATTGGCATATTTTCGGTATAAAACTTGTAATTTCAAACTGCGAATACGTGCAGAGAGCTACAATTTGGCTCCAAAATATGGCTCAAGCGTTGAATTTGGGATGTTTGGGATATTTTGGAAACAGGAGGGAGGGTTTGGGGAAAAAAGTGATCCATCGCAGGTTTCAGTAATTGGCATATTTTCGGTATAAAAGTCGTAATTTCAAACTGGGAATACATGCAGAGAGCCAGAATTTGGCTCCAAAATATGGCTCAAGCGTCGCATTTGGGATGTTTGCTATATTTTGAAAACTACAGGGAGGGTTTGGGCAAAATATGATCCATCGCTGCTCTCAGTAAATGGCATATTTCCGGTATAAAAAGACGTAATTTCAAACTGCGAATACGTGCAGAGAGCCCAAATTGGGTTTCAAAATATGGCTCAAGCGTCGATTTTTGGGATGTTTGGGATATTTTGAAAACTGGGGGGGGGGGGGCAAAATGTGACCTATCGCTGCTCTCAGTAATTCACATATTTTCGGTATAAAAAGTAGTAATTTCAAACTGCGTATACGTGCAGAGAGCTAGAATTTGGCTCCAAAATATGGACCAAACGTTGAATTTGGGATATTTGGGATTATTTGAAAACTGCAGAGAGGGTTTCGTCAAAATGTGAAACATCGCTGCTCTCAGTAATTGGCATATTTTCGGTATAAAAAGTCGTAATTTCAAACAACGAATACATGCAGAAAGCCAAAATTTGGCTCCGAAATATGGCTCAAGGGTCGAATTTGTGATGTTTAGGATATTTTGGAAACTGCAGGGAGGGGTTGGGCAAAATGTGATCCATCGCCGCTTTCAGTAATTGGCATATTTTCGGTATAAAAAGTCGTAATTTCAAACTGCGAATACGTGCAGAGAGCCTGAATTTGGCTCGAAAATATGGCTCAAACGTCGAATTTGGGATGTTTGGGATATTTTAAAAACTGCAGGGAGGGTTTGGGCAAAATGATATCCATCGCCGCTTTCAGTAATTGTCATGTTTTCGGTATAAAAAGTCGTAATTTCTAACAGCGAATAAGCGCAGAAAGCCAGAATTTGGCTCCAAAATATAGCTCAAGCGTCGAATTTGGGATATTTTGAAAACTGCAGGGGGGGGGGGGGGGGTTTGGGCAAAATGTGACCTATCGCTGCTCTCAGTAATTGACATATTTTCGGTATAAAAAGTAGTAATTTCAAACTGCGTATACGTGCAGAGAGCTAGAATTTGGCTCCAAAATATGGCCCAAACGTTGAATTTGGGATATTTGGGATAATTTGAAAACTGCAGAGAGGGTTTCGTCAAAATGTGATCCATCGCTGCTTTCAGTAATTGGCATATTTTCGGTATAAAAAGTCGTAATTTCAAACTGCGAATAAGTGCAGAGAGCCCGAATTTGGCTCGAAAATATGGCTCAAACGTCGAATTTGGGATGTTTGGGATATTTTAAAAACTGCAGCGAGGGTTTGGGCAAAATGATATCCATCGCCGCTTTCAGCAATTGTCATGCTTTCGGTATAAAAATTCGTAATTTCAAACAGCGAATAAGCGCAGAAAGCCAGAATTTGGCTCCAAAATATGGCTCAAGCGTCGAATTTGGGATGTTTGGGATATTTTGAAAACTGCAGGGGGGGGGGCTGGCCGAATTGTGACCCATCGCTGCTTTCAGTAATTGACATATTTTCGGTATAAAAAGTCGTTTTTCAAACTGCGAATACGTGCAGAAAGCCAGAATTCGGCTAAAAAATATGGCTCAAGGGTCGAATTTGGGATGTTTGGGATATTTTTAAAACTGCAGGGAGGGTTTGGGAATAATGTGATCCATCGCCGCTTTCCGTAATTGGCATATTTTCAGTATAAAAGTCATAATTTCAAACTGCGAATATGTGCAGAGAGCCAGAATTTGACTCCAAAATAAGGCTCCAGGGACGAATTTGGTATGTTTGGGATATTTTGAAAACTGCAGGAAGGGTTTGGCCAAAATGTGTTCCATCGCCGCTTTCAGTAATTGTCATGTTTTCGGTATAAAAAGTCATAATTTCAAACAGCGAATACGTTCAGAGAGCCAGAATTTAGCTCCAAAATAATTCTCAAGGGTCGAATTTGGGGTGTTTGGGATATTTTGAAAATTGCAGGGAAGGTTTGGGGCAAAATTTGATCCACCGCCGCTCTCAGTAATTGGCATATTTTCGGTATAAAAAGTCGTAAATTCAAACTGCGAATACGTGCAGAGAAGTAGAATTTGGCTCCAAATTATTTCTCAAGCGTTGATCTGGGAATGTTTGGGATTTTTTGGAAACTGCAGGGAGGGTTTGGGCAAAATGAGATCCATCGCCGCTTTCAGTAATTGGCATATTTTAGGTATGAAAAGTCGTAATTTCAAACTGCGAATACATGCAGAAAAGCCAAACGTTGGCTCCAAAATATGGCTTAAGGGTCAAATTGGGGATGTTTGGGATATTTTGAAAACTGCAGGGAGGGTTTGGGCAAAATGTGATCCATCGCCGTTTTCAGTAATTGTCATGTTTTCGGTATAAAAAGTCGTAATTTCAAACTTCGAATACTCGCAGAAAGCCTGATTTTGGCTCCAAAATATGGCTCAAAGGTCGAATTTGGGATGTTTGGGATATTTTGCAAACTGCCAGGGAGTTTGAGCAAAATGAGACCCATCGCTGTTTTCAGTAATTGGCATATTTTCAAGCGTCAAATTTGGGAAGTTTGGGATAAAGAGTCGTAATTTCAAACTGCGAATACGTGCAGAGAGTCAGAATTTAGCTCCAAAATAATTCTCAAGGTTCAAATTTAGGATGTTTGGGATATTTTGAAAATTGCAGGGAAGGTTGGGGGCACAATTTGATCCATCGCCGCTCTCAGTAATTGGCATATTTTCGGTATAAAAAGTCGTAAATTCAAACTGCGAATACGTGCAGAGAGCCAGAATTTGGCTCCAAAACATGACTCAAGGGTCGAATTTGGGATGTTTAGGATAATTTATTAACTACAGAGAGGGATTCGTCAAAATGTGATCCATCGCTTCTTTCAGTAATTGGCATATTTTCGGTATAAAATCTCGTAATTTCAAACTGGGAATACATGCAGAGAGCCAGAATTTGGCTCCAAAATATGGCTCAAGCGTCGCATTTGGGATGTTTGCTATATTTTGAAAACTACAGGGAGGGTTTGGGCAGAAAGCCAGAATTTGGCTCCAAAATATAGCTCAAGGGTCGAATTTGGGATGTTTGGGATATATTGCAAACTGCAGGGGGGTTTGGGCAAAATGTGACCCATCGCTTTTTTCAGTAATTGGCATATTTTCAAGCGTCAAATTTGGGATGTTTGGGATAAAAAGTCGTAATTTCAAACTGCGAATACGTGCAGAGAACCAGAATTTGGCTCCAAAATAATTCTCAAGGGTCAAATTTGGGATGTTTGGGATATTTTAAAAACTGCATGGAGGGTTTGGGTAAAATGTGATCCATTGCTGCTCTCAGTAGTTGGCATATTTTCGGTAAAAAAATTCGTAATTTCAAACTGCAAATACGTGCAGAGAGCCAGAATTTGGCTCCAAAATACGGCTCAAGGGTCGAATTTGGAATGTTTGGGATAATTTGATAACTGCAGAGAGGGTTTCGTCAAAATGTGATCCATCGCTGCTTTCAGTAATTGGCATATTTTCGGTATAAAAAGTCGTAATTTCAAACAACGAATACATGCAGAAAGCCAAAATTTGGCTCCAAAATATGGCTCAAGGGTCAAACTTGGAATGTTTGGGATATTTTGAAAACTGCAAAGATAGCTTGTGCATAATGTGATCCATCGCTGCACTCTGTAATTGGCTTTCGGTATAAAATGTCATAATTTCAAACTACTAATACGTGCAGAGAGCGCAAATTTTGCTCCAAATTATGGCTCAAGCGTCGAATTTGGGATGTTTGGGATATATTTAAAACTGCAAAGAGGGTTTGGGCAAAATGTGATCCATTGCCGCTTTCAGTAATTGTCATGTTTTCGTTATAAAATGTCGCAATTTCAAACAGCGAATACGTGCAGAGAGGCAGAATTTGGCTCCAAAATATAGCTCATGGGTCGAATTTGGGATGTTTGGGATATTTTGAAAACTACATTGATGGTTTGGGCAAAATGTGATCCATCGCTGCTCTCAGTAATTGCCATATTTTCCCTATAAAAACTCGTAATTTCAAACTGCGAATACGTGCAGAGAGCCAGAATTTGGCTCCAAAATATAGGTCATGGGTCGAATTTGGGATGTTTGGAATATTATGAAAATTGCAGGGGAGTTTGGGCAAAGTGTGACCCATCGTCGCAATCAGTAATTGGCATATTTTCGGTAGAAAATGAAATAATTTCAAACTGCGAATACGTGCAGAGAGCCCGAATTTGGCTCCAAAATATGGCTCAAGTGTCGAATTTGGAATGTTTGGGATATTTTGAAAACTGCAGTTAGGGTTTGGGCAAAATGTGATCCATCGCCGTTTTCAGTAATTGTCATGTTTTCGGTATAAAAAGTCGTAATTTCAAACTGCGAATACTCGCAGAAAGCCTGATTTTGGCTCCAAAATATGGCTCAAAGGTCGAATTTGGGATGTTTGGGATATTTTGCAAACTGCCAGGGAGTTTGAGCAAAATGAGACCCATCGCTGTTTTCAGTAATTGGCATATTTTCAAGCGTCAAATTTGGGAAGTTTGGGATAAAGAGTCGTAATTTCAAACTGCGAATACGTGCAGAGAGCCAGAATTTAGCTCCAAAATAATTCTCAAGGTTTAAATTTAGGATGTTTGGAATATTTTGAAAATTGCAGGGAAGGTTGGGGGCAAAATTTGATCCATCGCCGCTCTCAGTAATTGGCATATTTTCGGTATAAAAAGTCGTAAACTGAAACTGCGAGTACGTGCAGAGAGCCAGAATTTGACTCCAAAACATGACTCAAGGGTCGAATTTGGGATGTTTGGGATAATTTGATAACTGCAGAGAGGGTTTCGTCAAAATGTGATCCATCGCTGCTTTCAGTAATTGGCATATTTTCGGTATAAAAAGTCGTAATTTCAAACAACGAATACATGCAGAAAGCCAAAATTTGGCTCCAAAATATGGCTCAAGGGTCGAACTTGGGATGTTTGGGATATTTTGAAAACAGCAGGGATGGCTTGGGCAAAATGTGATCCATCGCTGCACTCAGTAATTGGCATATTTTCGGTATAAAATGTCATAATTTCAAACTTCTAATACGTGCAGAGAGCCCGAATTTTGCTGCAAATTATGACTCAAGCGTCGAATTTGGGATGTTTGGGATATATTTAAAACTGCAGGGAGGGTTTGGACAAAATGTGATCCATTGCCGCTTTCAGTAATTGTCATGTTTTCGTTATAAAATGTCATAATTTCAAACAGCGTATACGTGCAGAGTGCCAGAATTTGGCTCCAAAATATAGCTCATGGGTCGAATTTGGGATGTTTGGGATATTTTGCAAACTGCCGGGGGGTTTGGGCAAAATGTGACCCATCGCTGCTTTCAGTAATTAGCTAATTTTCAAGCGTCAAATTTGGGATGTTTGGGATAAAAAGTCATAATTTCAAACTGCAAATACATGCAGAGAGCCAGAATTTAGCTCCAAAATAATTCTCAAGGGTCGAATTTGAGATGTTTGGGATATTTTGAAAACAACAGGGAAGGTTTGTGCAAAATGTGATCCATCGCCGCTCTCAGTAATTGGCATATTTTCGGTATAAAACTTGTAATTTCAAACTGCGAATACGTGCAGAGAGCTAGAATTTGGCTCCAAAATATGGCTCAAGCGTTGAATTTGGGATGTTTGGGATATTTTGGAAACAGGAGGGAGAGTTTGGGAAAAAAAGTGATCCATCGCAGGTTTCAGTAATTGGCATATTTTCGGTATAAAAGTCGTAATTTCAAACTGGGAATACATGCAGAGAGCCAGAATTTGGCTCCAAAATATGGCTCAAGGGTCGAATTTGTGATGTTTAGGATATTTTGGAAACTGCAGAGAGGGTTTCGTCAAAATGTGATCCATCGCTGCTTTCAGTAATTGGCATATTTTCGGTATAAAAAGTCGTAATTTCAAACAACGAATACATGCAGAAAGCCAAAATTTGGCTCCAAATTATGGCTCAAGGGTCGAATTTGTGATGTTTAGGATATTTTGGAAACTGCAGAGAGGGTTTCGTCAAAATGTGATCCATCGCCGCTTTCAGTAATTGGCATATTTTCGGTATAAAAAGTCGTAATTTCAAACTGCGAATACGTACAGAGAGCCCGAATTTGGCTCGAAAATATGGCTCAAACGTCGAATTTGGGATGTTTGGGATATTTTAAAAACTGCAGCGAGGGTTTGGGCAAAATGATATCCATCGCCGCTCTCAGTAATTGTCATGTTTTCGGTTTAAAAATTCGTAATTTCAAACAGCGAATAAGCGCAGAAAGCCAGAATTTGGCTCCAAAATATGGCTCAAGCGTCGAATTTGGGATGTTTGGGATATTTTGAAAACTGCAGGGTGGGGGGTGTTTGGCCGAATTGTGACCCATCGCTGCTTTCAGTAATTGACATATTTTCGGTATAAAAAGTCGTTTTTCAAACTGCGAATACGTGCAGAAAGCCAGAATTCGGCTAGAAAATATGGCTCAAGGGTCGAATTAGGGATGTTTGGGATATTTTTAAAACTGCAGGGAGGGTTTGGGAATAATGTGATCCATCGCCGCTTTCCGTAATTGGTATATTTTCAGTATAAAAGTCATAATTTCAAACTGCGAAATTTTTTTTCGTTACATGAAAATATAGGTCATGGGTCGAATTTGGGATGTTTGGAATATTATGAAAATTGCAGGGGAGTTTGGGCAAAGTGTGACCCATCGTCGCAATCAGTAATTGGCATATTTTCGGTAGAAAATGAAATAATTTCAAACTGCGAATACGTGCAGAGAGCCCGAATTTGGCTCCAAAATATAGCTCAAGCGTCGAATTTGGAATGTTTGGGATATTTTGAAAACTGCAGGGAGGGTTTGGGCAAAATGGGATCCATCGCCGTTTTCAGTAATTGTCATGTTTTCGGTATAAAAAGTCGTAATTTCAAACTGCGAATACTCGCAGAAAGCCTGATTTTGGCTCCAAAATATGGCTCAAAGGTCGAATTTGGGATGTTTTGGATATTTTGCAAACTGCCAGGGAGTTTGAGCAAAATGAGACCCATCGCTGTTTTCAGTAATTGGCATATTTTCAAGCGTCAAATTTGGGAAGTTTGGGATAAAGAGTCGTAATTTCAAACTGCGAATACGTGCAGAGAGCCAGAATTTAGCTCCAAAATAATTCTCAAGGTTCAAATTTAGGATGTTTGGAATATTTTGAAAATTGCAGGGAAGGTTGGGGGCAAAATTTGATCCATCGCCGCTCTCAGTAATTCCCATATTTTCGGTATAAAAAGTCGTAAACTGAAACTGCGAATACGTGCAGAGAGCCAGAATTTGACTCCAAAACATGACTCAAGGGTCGAATTTGGGATGTTTGGGATAATTTGATAACTGCAGAGAGGGTTTCGTCAAAATGTGATCCATCGCTGCTTTCAGTAATTGGCATATTTTCGGTATAAAAAGTCGTAATTTCAAACAACGAATACATGCAGAAAGCCAAAATTTGGCTCCAAAATATGGATCAAGGGTCAAACTTGGGATGTTTGGGATATTTTGAAAACAGCAGGGATGGCTTGGGCAAAATGTGATCCATCGCTGCACTCAGTAATTGGCATATTTTAGGTATAAAATGTCATAATTTCAAACTGCTAATACGTGCAGAGAGCCCGAATTTTGCTCCAAATTATGACTCAAGCGTCGAATTTGGGATGTTTGGGATATATTTAAAACTGCAGGGAGGGTTTGGGCAAAATGTGATCCATTGCCGCTTTCAGTAATTGTCATGTTTTCGTTATAAAATGTCATAATTTCAAACAGCGTATACGTGCAGAGAGCGAGAATTTGGCTCCAAAATATAGGTCATGGGTCGAATTTGGGATGTTTGGAATATTATGAAAATTGCAGGGGAGTTTGGGCAAAGTGTGACCCATCGTCGCAATCAGTAATTGGCATATTTTCGGTAGAAAATGAAATAATTTCAAACTGCGAATACGTGCAGAGAGCCCGAATTTGGCTTCAAAATATAGCTCAAGCGTCGAATTTGGAATGTTTGGGATATTTTGAAAACTGCAGGGAGGGTTTGGGCAAAATGTGATCCATCGCCGTTTTCAGTAATTGTCATGTTTTCGGTATAAAAAGTCGTAATTTCAAACTGCGAATACTCGCAGAAAGCCTGATTTTGGCTCCAAAATATGGCTCAAAGGTCGAATTTGGGATGTTTTGGATATTTTGCAAACTGCCAGGGAGTTTGAGCAAAATGAGACCCATCGCTGTTTTCAGTAATTGGCATATTTTCAAGCGTCAAATTTGGGAAGTTTGGGATAAAGAGTCGTAATTTCAAACTGCGAATACGTGCAGAGAGCCAGAATTTAGCTCCAAAATAATTCTCAAGGTTTAAATTTAGGATGTTTGGAATATTTTGAAAATTGCAGGGAAGGTTGGGGGCAAAATTTGATCCATCGCCGCTCTCAGTAATTGGCATATTTTCGGTATAAAAAGTCGTAAACTGAAACTGCGAGTACGTGCAGAGAGCCAGAATTTGACTCCAAAACATGACTCAAGGGTCGAATTTGGGATGTTTGGGATAATTTGATAACTGCAGAGAGGGTTTCGTCAAAATGTGATCCATCGCTGCTTTCAGTAATTGGCATATTTTCGGTATAAAAAGTCGTAATTTCAAACAACGAATACATGCAGAAAGCCAAAATTTGGCTCCAAAATATGGCTCAAGGGTCGAACTTGGGATGTTTGGGATATTTTGAAAACAGCAGGGATGGCTTGGGCAAAATGTGATCCATCGCTGCACTCAGTAATTGGCATATTTTCGGTATAAAATGTCATAATTTCAAACTGCTAATACGTGCAGAGAGCCCGAATTTTGCTGCAAATTATGACTCAAGCGTCGAATTTGGGATGTTAGGGATATATTTAAAACTGCAGGGAGGGTTTGGACAAAATGTGATCCATTGCCGCTTTCAGTAATTGTCATGTTTTCGTTATAAAATGTCATAATTTCAAACAGCGTATACGTGCAGAGTGCCAGAATTTGGCTCCAAAATATAGCTCATGGGTCGAATTTGGGATGTTTGGGATATTTTGCAAACTGCCGGGGGGTTTGGGCAAAATGTGACCCATCGCTGCTTTCAGTAATTAGCTAATTTTCAAGCGTCAAATTTGGGATGTTTGGGATAAAAAGTCATAATTTCAAACTGCAAATACATGCAGAGAGCCAGAATTTAGCTCCAAAATAATTCTCAAGGGTCGAATTTGGGATGTTTGGGATATTTTGAAAACTACAGGGAAGGTTTGTGCAAAATGTGATCCATCGCCGCTCTCAGTAATTGGCATATTTTCGGTATAAAACTTGTAATTTCAAACTGCGAATACGTGCAGAGAGCTAGAATTTGGCTCCAAAATATGGCTCAAGCGTTGAATTTGGGATGTTTGGGATATTTTGGAAACAGGAGGGAGAGTTTGGGAAAAAAAGTGATCCATCGCAGGTTTCAGTAATTGGCATATTTTCGGTATAAAAGTCGTAATTTCAAACTGGGAATACATGCAGAGAGCCAGAATTTGGCTCCAAAATATGGCTCAAGGGTCGAATTTGTGATGTTTAGGATATTTTGGAAACTGCAGAGAGGGTTTCGTCAAAATGTGATCCATCGCTGCTTTCAGTAATTGGCATATTTTCGGTATAAAAAGTCGTAATTTCAAACAACGAATACATGCAGAAAGCCAAAATTTGGCTCCAAATTATGGCTCAAGGGTCGAATTTGTGATGTTTAGGATATTTTGGAAACTGCAGAGAGGGTTTCGTCAAAATGTGATCCATCGCCGCTTTCAGTAATTGGCATATTTTCGGTATAAAAAGTCGTAATTTCAAACTGCGAATACGTACAGAGAGCCCGAATTTGGCTCGAAAATATGGCTCAAACGTCGAATTTGGGATGTTTGGGATATTTTAAAAACTGCAGCGAGGGTTTGGGCAAAATGATATCCATCGCCGCTCTCAGTAATTGTCATGTTTTCGGTTTAAAAATTCGTAATTTCAAACAGCGAATAAGCGCAGAAAGCCAGAATTTGGCTCCAAAATATGGCTCAAGCGTCGAATTTGGGATGTTTGGGATATTTTGAAAACTGCAGGGTGGGGGGTGTTTGGCCGAATTGTGACCCATCGCTGCTTTCAGTAATTGACATATTTTCGGTATAAAAAGTCGTTTTTCAAACTGCGAATACGTGCAGAAAGCCAGAATTCGGCTAGAAAATATGGCTCAAGGGTCGAATTAGGGATGTTTGGGATATTTTTAAAACTGCAGGGAGGGTTTGGGAATAATGTGATCCATCGCCGCTTTCCGTAATTGGTATATTTTCAGTATAAAAGTCATAATTTCAAACTGCGAAATTTTTTTTCGTTACATGAAAATATAGGTCATGGGTCGAATTTGGGATGTTTGGAATATTATGAAAATTGCAGGGGAGTTTGGGCAAAGTGTGACCCATCGTCGCAATCAGTAATTGGCATATTTTCGGTAGAAAATGAAATAATTTCAAACTGCGAATACGTGCAGAGAGCCCGAATTTGGCTCCAAAATATAGCTCAAGCGTCGAATTTGGAATGTTTGGGATATTTTGAAAACTGCAGGGAGGGTTTGGGCAAAATGTGATCCATCGCCGTTTTCAGTAATTGTCATGTTTTCGGTATAAAAAGTCGTAATTTCAAACTGCGAATACTCGCAGAAAGCCTGATTTTGGCTCCAAAATATGGCTCAAAGGTCGAATTTGGGATGTTTTGGATATTTTGCAAACTGCCAGGGAGTTTGAGCAAAATGAGACCCATCGCTGTTTTCAGTAATTGGCATATTTTCAAGCGTCAAATTTGGGAAGTTTGGGATAAAGAGTCGTAATTTCAAACTGCGAATACGTGCAGAGAGCCAGAATTTAGCTCCAAAATAATTCTCAAGGTTCAAATTTAGGATGTTTGGAATATTTTGAAAATTGCAGGGAAGGTTGGGGGCAAAATTTGATCCATCGCCGCTCTCAGTAATTCCCATATTTTCGGTATAAAAAGTCGTAAACTGAAACTGCGAATACGTGCAGAGAGCCAGAATTTGACTCCAAAACATGACTCAAGGGTCGAATTTGGGATGTTTGGGATAATTTGATAACTGCAGAGAGGGTTTCGTCAAAATGTGATCCATCGCTGCTTTCAGTAATTGGCATATTTTCGGTATAAAAAGTCGTAATTTCAAACAACGAATACATGCAGAAAGCCAAAATTTGGCTCCAAAATATGGCTCAAGGGTCAAACTAGGGATGTTTGGGATATTTTGAAAACAGCAGGGATGGCTTGGGCAAAATGTGATCCATCGCTGCACTCAGTAATTGGCATATTTTCGGTATAAAATGTCATAATTTCAAACTGCTAATACGTGCAGAGAGCCCGAATTTTGCTCCAAATTATGACTCAAGCGTCGAATTTGGGATGTTTGGGATATATTTAAAACTGCAGGGAGGGTTTGGGCAAAATGTGATCCATTGCCGCTTTCAGTAATTGTCATGTTTTCGTTATAAAATGTCATAATTTCAAACAGCGTATACGTGCAGAGAGCGAGAATTTGGCTCCAAAATATAGGTCATGGGTCGAATTTGGGATGTTTGGAATATTATGAAAATTGCAGGGGAGTTTGGGCAAAGTGTGACCCATCGTCGCAATCAGTAATTGGCATATTTTCGGTAGAAAATGAAATAATTTCAAACTGCGAATACGTGCAGAGAGCCCGAATTTGGCTTCAAAATATAGCTCAAGCGTCGAATTTGGAATGTTTGGGATATTTTGAAAACTGCAGGGAGGGTTTGGGCAAAATGTGATCCATCGCCGTTTTCAGTAATTGTCATGTTTTCGGTATAAAAAGTCGTAATTTCAAACTGCGAATACTCGCAGAAAGCCTGATTTTGGCTCCAAAATATGGCTCAAAGGTCGAATTTGGGATGTTTTGGATATTTTGCAAACTGCCAGGGAGTTTGAGCAAAATGAGACCCATCGCTGTTTTCAGTAATTGGCATATTTTCAAGCGTCAAATTTGGGAAGTTTGGGATAAAGAGTCGTAATTTCAAACTGCGAATACGTGCAGAGAGCCAGAATTTAGCTCCAAAATAATTCTCAAGGTTCAAATTTAGGATGTTTGGAATATTTTGAAAATTGCAGGGAAGGTTGGGGGCAAAATTTGATCCATCGCCGCTCTCAGTAATTCCCATATTTTCGGTATAAAAAGTCGTAAACTGAAACTGCGAATACGTGCAGAGAGCCAGAATTTGACTCCAAAACATGACTCAAGGGTCGAATTTGGGATGTTTGGGATAATTTGATAACTGCAGAGAGGGTTTCGTCAAAATGTGATCCATCGCTGCTTTCAGTAATTGGCATATTTTCGGTATAAAAAGTCGTAATTTCAAACAACGAATACATGCAGAAAGCCAAAATTTGGCTCCAAAATATGGCTCAAGGGTCAAACTTGGGATGTTTGGGATATTTTGAAAACAGCAGGGATGGCTTGGGCAAAATGTGATCCATCGCTGCACTCAGTAATTGGCATATTTTCGGTATAAAATGTCATAATTTCAAACTGCTAATACGTGCAGAGAGCCCGAATTTTGCTCCAAATTATGACTCAAGCGTCGAATTTGGGATGTTTGGGATATATTTAAAACTGCAGGGAGGGTTTGGGCAAAATGTGATCCATTGCCGCATTCAGTAATTGTCATGTTTTCGTTATAAAATGTCATAATTTCAAACAGCGTATACGTGCAGAGTGCCAGAATTTGGCTCCAAAATATAGCTCATGGGTCGAATTTGGGATGTTTGGGATATTTTGCAAACTGCCGGGGGGTTTGGGCAAAATGTGACCCATCGCTGCTTTCAGTAATTAGCTAATTTTCAAGCGTCAAATTTGGGATGTTTGGGATAAAAAGTCATAATTTCAAACTGCAAATACATGCAGAGAGCCAGAATTTAGCTCCAAAATAATTCTCAAGGGTCGAATTTGGGATGTTTGGGATATTTTGAAAACTACAGGGAAGGTTTGTGCAAAATGTGATCCATCGCCGCTCTCAGTAATTGGCATATTTTCGGTATAAAACTTGTAATTTCAAACTGCGAATACGTGCAGAGAGCTAGAATTTGGCTCCAAAATATGGCTCAAGCGTTGAATTTGGGATGTTTGGGATATTTTGGAAACAGGAGGGAGGGTTTGGGAAAAAAAGTGATCCATCGCAGGTTTCAGTAATTGGCATATTTTCGGTATAAAAGTCGCAATTTCAAACTGGGAATACATGCAGAGAGTCAGAATTTGGCTCCAAAATATGGCTCAAGCGTCGCATTTGGGATGTTTGCTATATTTTGAAAACTACAGGGAGGGTTTGGGCAAAATATGATCCATCGCTGCTCTCAGTAAATGGCATATTTCCGGTATAAAAAGACGTAATTTTAAACTGCGAAAACGTGCAGAGAGCCCAAATTGGGTTTCAAAATATGGCTCAAGCGTCGATTTTTGGGATGTTTGGGATTTTTTGAAAACTGCAGGGGGGGGGGGGGTGGGTTTGGGCAAAATATGACCTATCGCTGCTCCCAGTAATTGACATATTTTTGGTATAAAAAGTAGTAATTTCAAACTGCGTATACGTGCAGAGAACCTGAATTTGGCTCGAAAATATGGCTCAAACGTCGAATTTGGGATGTTTGGGATAATTTGAAAACTGCAGAGAGGGTTTCGTCAAAATGTGATCCATCGCTGCTCTCAGTATTTAGCATATTTTCGGGATAAAAAGTCGTAATTTAAAACAACGAATACATGCAGAAAGCCAAAATTTGGCTCCAAAATATGGCTCAAGGGTCAAATTTGTGATGTTTAGGATATTTTGGAAACTGCAGGGAGGGTTTGGGCAAAATGTGATCCATCGCCGCTTTCAGTAATTGGCATATTTTCGGTATAAAAAGTCGTAATTTCAAACTGCGAATACGTGCAGAGAACATGAATTTGGCTCGAAAATATGGCTCAAACGTCGAATTTGGGATGTTTGGGATTTCAAACTGCACGTATTCGCAGTTTGAAATTACGACTCTTTATCCCAAACTTCCCAAATTTGACGCTTGAAAATATGCCAATTACTGAAAACAGCGATGGGTCTCATTTTGCTCAAACTCCCTGGCAGTTTGCAAAATATCCAAAACATCCCAAATTCGACCTTTGAGCCATATTTTGGAGCCAAAATCAGGCTTTCTGCGAGTATTCGCAGTTTGAAATTACGACTTTTTATACCGAAAACATGACAATTACTGAAAACGGCGATGGATCACATTTTGCCCAAACCCTCCCTGCAGTTTTCAAAATATCCCAAACATTCCAAATTCGACGCTTGAGCTATATTTTGAAGCCAAATTCGGGCTCTCTGCACGTATTCGCAGTTTGAAATTATTTCATTTTCTACCGAAAATATGCCAATTACTGATTGCGACGATGGGTCACACTTTGCCCAAACTCCCCTGCAATTTTCATAATAT
Source organism: Procambarus clarkii (assembly GCF_040958095.1). Classification (NCBI taxonomy): domain Eukaryota; kingdom Metazoa; phylum Arthropoda; class Malacostraca; order Decapoda; family Cambaridae; genus Procambarus; species Procambarus clarkii. The sequence goes on from NW_027189669.1 coordinate 59,110, forward strand.
TCCAAACATCCCAAATTCGACCCATGACCTATATTTTGGAGCCAAATTCTCGCTCTCTGCACGTATACGCTGTTTGAAATTATGACATTTTATAACGAAAACATGACAATTACTGAAAGCGGCAATGGATCACATTTTGCCCAAACCCTCCCTGCAGTTTTAAATATATCCCAAACATCCCAAATTCGACGCTTGAGTCATAATTTGGAGCAAAATTCGGGCTCTCTGCACGTATTAGCAGTTTGAAATTATGACATTTTATACCGAAAATATGCCAATTACTGAGTGCAGCGATGGATCACATTTTGCCCAAGCCATCCCTGCTGTTTTCAAAATATCCCAAACATCCCAAGTTTGACCCTTGAGCCATATTTTGGAGCCAAATTTTGGCTTTCTGCATGTATTCGTTGTTTGAAATTACGACTTTTTATACCGAAAATATGCCAATTACTGAAAGCAGCGATGGATCACATTTTGACGAAACCCTCTCTGCAGTTATCAAATTATCCCAAACATCCCAAATTCGACCCTTGAGTCATGTTTTGGAGTCAAATTCTGGCTCTCTGCACGTATTCGCAGTTTCAGTTTACGACTTTTTATACCGAAAATATGGGAATTACTGAGAGCGGCGATGGATCAAATTTTGCCCCCAACCTTCCCTGCAATTTTCAAAATATTCCAAACATCCTAAATTTGAACCTTGAGAATTATTTTGGAGCTAAATTCTGGCTCTCTGCACGTATTCGCAGTTTGAAATTACGACTCTTTATCCCAAACTTCCCAAATTTGACGCTTGAAAATATGCCAATTACTGAAAACAGCGATGGGTCTCATTTTGCTCAAACTCCCTGGCAGTTTGCAAAATATCCAAAACATCCCAAATTCGACCTTTGAGCCATATTTTGGAGCCAAAATCAGGCTTTCTGCGAGTATTCGCAGTTTGAAATTACGACTTTTTATACCGAAAACATGACAATTACTGAAAACGGCGATGGATCACATTTTGCCCAAACCCTCCCTGCAGTTTTCAAAATATCCCAAACATTCCAAATTCGACGCTTGAGCTATATTTTGGAGCCAAATTCGGGCTCTCTGCACGTATTCGCAGTTTGAAATTATTTCATTTTCTACCGAAAATATGCCAATTACTGATTGCGACGATGGGTCACACTTTGCCCAAACTCCCCTGCAATTTTCATAATATTCCAAACATCCCAAATTCGACCCATGACCTATATTTTCATGTAACGAAAAAAAATTTCGCAGTTTGAAATTATGACTTTTATACTGAAAATATACCAATTACGGAAAGCGGCGATGGATCACATTATTCCCAAACCCTCCCTGCAGTTTTAAAAATATCCCAAACATCCCTAATTCGACCCTTGAGCCATATTTTCTAGCCGAATTCTGGCTTTCTGCACGTATTCGCAGTTTGAAAAACGACTTTTTATACCGAAAATATGTCAATTACTGAAAGCAGCGATGGGTCACAATTCGGCCAAACACCCCCCACCCTGCAGTTTTCAAAATATCCCAAACATCCCAAATTCGACGCTTGAGCCATATTTTGGAGCCAAATTCTGGCTTTCTGCGCTTATTCGCTGTTTGAAATTACGAATTTTTAAACCGAAAACATGACAATTACTGAGAGCGGCGATGGATATCATTTTGCCCAAACCCTCGCTGCAGTTTTTAAAATATCCCAAACATCCCAAATTCGACGTTTGAGCCATATTTTCGAGCCAAATTCGGGCTCTCTGTACGTATTCGCAGTTTGAAATTACGACTTTTTATACCGAAAATATGCCAATTACTGAAAGCGGCGATGGATCACATTTTGACGAAACCCTCTCTGCAGTTTCCAAAATATCCTAAACATCACAAATTCGACCCTTGAGCCATAATTTGGAGCCAAATTTTGGCTTTCTGCATGTATTCGTTGTTTGAAATTACGACTTTTTATACCGAAAATATGCCAATTACTGAAAGCAGCGATGGATCACATTTTGACGAAACCCTCTCTGCAGTTTCCAAAATATCCTAAACATCACAAATTCGACCCTTGAGCCATATTTTGGAGCCAAATTCTGGCTCTCTGCATGTATTCCCAGTTTGAAATTACGACTTTTATACCGAAAATATGCCAATTACTGAAACCTGCGATGGATCACTTTTTTTCCCAAACTCTCCCTCCTGTTTCCAAAATATCCCAAACATCCCAAATTCAACGCTTGAGCCATATTTTGGAGCCAAATTCTAGCTCTCTGCACGTATTCGCAGTTTGAAATTACAAGTTTTATACCGAAAATATGCCAATTACTGAGAGCGGCGATGGATCACATTTTGCACAAACCTTCCCTGTAGTTTTCAAAATATCCCAAACATCCCAAATTCGACCCTTGAGAATTATTTTGGAGCTAAATTCTGGCTCTCTGCATGTATTTGCAGTTTGAAATTATGACTTTTTATCCCAAACATCCCAAATTTGACGCTTGAAAATTAGCTAATTACTGAAAGCAGCGATGGGTCACATTTTGCCCAAACCCCCCGGCAGTTTGCAAAATATCCCAAACATCCCAAATTCGACCCATGAGCTATATTTTGGAGCCAAATTCTGGCACTCTGCACGTATACGCTGTTTGAAATTATGACATTTTATAACGAAAACATGACAATTACTGAAAGCGGCAATGGATCACATTTTGCCCAAACCCTCCCTGCAGTTTTAAATATATCCCAAACATCCCAAATTCGACGCTTGAGTCATAATTTGCAGCAAAATTCGGGCTCTCTGCACGTATTAGCAGTTTGAAATTATGACATTTTATACCGAAAATATGCCAATTACTGAGTGCAGCGATGGATCACATTTTGCCCAAGCCATCCCTGCTGTTTTCAAAATATCCCAAACATCCCTAGTTTGACCCTTGAGCCATATTTTGGAGCCAAATTTTGGCTTTCTGCATGTATTCGTTGTTTGAAATTACGACTTTTTATACCGAAAATATGCCAATTACTGAAAGCAGCGATGGATCACATTTTGACGAAACCCTCTCTGCAGTTATCAAATTATCCCAAACATCCCAAATTCGACCCTTGAGTCATGTTTTGGAGTCAAATTCTGGCTCTCTGCACGTATTCGCAGTTTCAGTTTACGACTTTTTATACCGAAAATATGGGAATTACTGAGAGCGGCGATGGATCAAATTTTGCCCCCAACCTTCCCTGCAATTTTCAAAATATTCCAAACATCCTAAATTTGAACCTTGAGAATTATTTTGGAGCTAAATTCTGGCTCTCTGCACGTATTCGCAGTTTGAAATTACGACTCTTTATCCCAAACTTCCCAAATTTGACGCTTGAAAATATGCCAATTACTGAAAACAGCGATGGGTCTCATTTTGCTCAAACTCCCTGGCAGTTTGCAAAATATCCAAAACATCCCAAATTCGACCTTTGAGCCATATTTTGGAGCCAAAATCAGGCTTTCTGCGAGTATTCGCAGTTTGAAATTACGACTTTTTATACCGAAAACATGACAATTACTGAAAACGGCGATGGATCACATTTTGCCCAAACCCTCCCTGCAGTTTTCAAAATATCCCAAACATTCCAAATTCGACGCTTGAGCTATATTTTGGAGCCAAATTCGGGCTCTCTGCACGTATTCGCAGTTTGAAATTATTTCATTTTCTACCGAAAATATGCCAATTACTGATTGCGACGATGGGTCACACTTTGCCCAAACTCCCCTGCAATTTTCATAATATTCCAAACATCCCAAATTCGACCCATGACCTATATTTTCATGTAACGAAAAAAAATTTCGCAGTTTGAAATTATGACTTTTATACTGAAAATATACCAATTACGGAAAGCGGCGATGGATCACATTATTCCCAAACCCTCCCTGCAGTTTTAAAAATATCCCAAACATCCCTAATTCGACCCTTGAGCCATATTTTCTAGCCGAATTCTGGCTTTCTGCACGTATTCGCAGTTTGAAAAACGACTTTTTATACCGAAAATATGTCAATTACTGAAAGCAGCGATGGGTCACAATTCGGCCAAACACCCCCCACCCTGCAGTTTTCAAAATATCCCAAACATCCCAAATTCGACGCCTGAGCCATATTTTGGAGCCAAATTCTGGCTTTCTGCGCTTATTCGCTGTTTGAAATTACGAATTTTTAAACCGAAAACATGACAATTACTGAGAGCGGCGATGGATATCATTTTGCCCAAACCCTCGCTGCAGTTTTTAAAATATCCCAAACATCCCAAATTCGACGTTTGAGCCATATTTTCGAGCCAAATTCGGGCTCTCTGTACGTATTCGCAGTTTGAAATTACGACTTTTTATACCGAAAATATGCCAATTACTGAAAGCGGCGATGGATCACATTTTGACGAAACCCTCTCTGCAGTTTCCAAAATATCCTAAACATCACAAATTCGACCCTTGAGCCATAATTTGGAGCCAAATTTTGGCTTTCTGCATGTATTCGTTGTTTGAAATTACGACTTTTTATACCGAAAATATGCCAATTACTGAAAGCAGCGATGGATCACATTTTGACGAAACCCTCTCTGCAGTTTCCAAAATATCCTAAACATCACAAATTCGACCCTTGAGCCATATTTTGGAGCCAAATTCTGGCTCTCTGCATGTATTCCCAGTTTGAAATTACGACTTTTATACCGAAAATATGCCAATTACTGAAACCTGCGATGGATCACTTTTTTTCCCAAACTCTCCCTCCTGTTTCCAAAATATCCCAAACATCCCAAATTCAACGCTTGAGCCATATTTTGGAGCCAAATTCTAGCTCTCTGCACGTATTCGCAGTTTGAAATTACAAGTTTTATACCGAAAATATGCCAATTACTGAGAGCGGCGATGGATCACATTTTGCACAAACCTTCCCTGTAGTTTTCAAAATATCCCAAACATCCCAAATTCGACCCTTGAGAATTATTTTGGAGCTAAATTCTGGCTCTCTGCATGTATTTGCAGTTTGAAATTATGACGTTTTATCCCAAACATCCCAAATTTGACGCTTGAAAATTAGCTAATTACTGAAAGCAGCGATGGGTCACATTTTGCCCAAACCCCCCGGCAGTTTGCAAAATATCCCAAACATCCCAAATTCGACCCATGAGCTATATTTTGGAGCCAAATTCTGGCACTCTGCACGTATACGCTGTTTGAAATTATGACATTTTATAACGAAAACATGACAATTACTGAAAGCGGCAATGGATCACATTTTGTCCAAACCCTCCCTGCAGTTTTAAATATATCCCAAACATCCCAAATTCGACGCTTGAGTCATAATTTGGAGCAAAATTCGGGCTCTCTGCACGTATTAGCAGTTTGAAATTATGACATTTTATACCGAAAATATGCCAATTACTGAGTGCAGCGATGGATCACATTTTGCCCAAGCCATCCCTGCTGTTTTCAAAATATCCCAAACATCCCAAGTTCGACCCTTGAGCCATATTTTGGAGCCAAATTTTGGCTTTCTGCATGTATTCGTTGTTTGAAATTACGACTTTTTATACCGAAAATATGCCAATTACTGAAAGCAGCGATGGATCACATTTTGACGAAACCCTCTCTGCAGTTATCAAATTATCCCAAACATCCCAAATTCGACCCTTGAGTCATGTTTTGGAGTCAAATTCTGGCTCTCTGCACGTACTCGCAGTTTCAGTTTACGACTTTTTATACCGAAAATATGCCAATTACTGAGAGCGGCGATGGATCAAATTTTGCCCCCAACCTTCCCTGCAATTTTCAAAATATTCCAAACATCCTAAATTTAAACCTTGAGAATTATTTTGGAGCTAAATTCTGGCTCTCTGCACGTATTCGCAGTTTGAAATTACGACTCTTTATCCCAAACTTCCCAAATTTGACGCTTGAAAATATGCCAATTACTGAAAACAGCGATGGGTCTCATTTTGCTCAAACTCCCTGGCAGTTTGCAAAATATCCAAAACATCCCAAATTCGACCTTTGAGCCATATTTTGGAGCCAAAATCAGGCTTTCTGCGAGTATTCGCAGTTTGAAATTACGACTTTTTATACCGAAAACATGACAATTACTGAAAACGGCGATGGATCACATTTTGCCCAAACCCTCCCTGCAGTTTTCAAAATATCCCAAACATTCCAAATTCGACGCTTGAGCTATATTTTGAAGCCAAATTCGGGCTCTCTGCACGTATTCGCAGTTTGAAATTATTTCATTTTCTACCGAAAATATGCCAATTACTGATTGCGACGATGGGTCACACTTTGCCCAAACTCCCCTGCAATTTTCATAATATTCCAAACATCCCAAATTCGACCCATGACCTATATTTTGGAGCCAAATTCTCGCTCTCTGCACGTATACGCTGTTTGAAATTATGACATTTTATAACGAAAACATGACAATTACTGAAAGCGGCAATGGATCACATTTTGCCCAAACCCTCCCTGCAGTTTTAAATATATCCCAAACATCCCAAATTCGACGCTTGAGTCATAATTTGGAGCAAAATTCGGGCTCTCTGCACGTATTAGCAGTTTGAAATTATGACATTTTATACCGAAAATATGCCAATTACTGAGTGCAGCGATGGATCACATTTTGCCCAAGCCATCCCTGCTGTTTTCAAAATATCCCAAACATCCCAAGTTTGACCCTTGAGCCATATTTTGGAGCCAAATTTTGGCTTTCTGCATGTATTCGTTGTTTGAAATTACGACTTTTTATACCGAAAATATGCCAATTACTGAAAGCAGCGATGGATCACATTTTGACGAAACCCTCTCTGCAGTTATCAAATTATCCCAAACATCCCAAATTCGACCCCTGAGTCATGTTTTGGAGTCAAATTCTGGCTCTCTGCACGTATTCGCAGTTTCAGTTTACGACTTTTTATACCGAAAATATGGGAATTACTGAGAGCGGCGATGGATCAAATTTTGCCCCCAACCTTCCCTGCAATTTTCAAAATATTCCAAACATCCTAAATTTGAACCTTGAGAATTATTTTGGAGCTAAATTCTGGCTCTCTGCACGTATTCGCAGTTTGAAATTACGACTCTTTATTCCAAACTTCCCAAATTTGACGCTTGAAAATATGCCAATTACTGAAAACAGCGATGGGTCTCATTTTGCTCAAACTCCCTGGCAGTTTGCAAAATATCCAAAACATCCCAAATTCGACCTTTGAGCCATATTTTGGAGCCAAAATCAGGCTTTCTGCGAGTATTCGCAGTTTGAAATTACGACTTTTTATACCGAAAACATGACAATTACTGAAAACGGCGATGGATCACATTTTGCCCAAACCCTCCCTGCAGTTTTCAAAATATCCCAAACATTCCAAATTCGACGCTTGAGCTATATTTTGGAGCCAAATTCGGGCTCTCTGCACGTATTCGCAGTTTGAAATTATTTCATTTTCTACCGAAAATATGCCAATTACTGATTGCGACGATGGGTCACACTTTGCCCAAACTCCCCTGCAATTTTCATAATATTCCAAACATCCCAAATTCGACCCATGACCTATATTTTCATGTAACGAAAAAAAATTTCGCAGTTTGAAATTATGACTTTTATACTGAAAATATACCAATTACGGAAAGCGGCGATGGATCACATTATTCCCAAACCCTCCCTGCAGTTTTAAAAATATCCCAAACATCCCTAATTCGACCCTTGAGCCATATTTTCTAGCCGAATTCTGGCTTTCTGCACGTATTCGCAGTTTGAAAAACGACTTTTTATACCGAAAATATGTCAATTACTGAAAGCAGCGATGGGTCACAATTCGGCCAAACACCCCCCACCCTGCAGTTTTCAAAATATCCCAAACATCCCAAATTCGACGCTTGAGCCATATTTTGGAGCCAAATTCTGGCTTTCTGCGCTTATTCGCTGTTTGAAATTACGAATTTTTAAACCGAAAACATGACAATTACTGAGAGCGGCGATGGATATCATTTTGCCCAAACCCTCGCTGCAGTTTTTAAAATATCCCAAACATCCCAAATTCGACGTTTGAGCCATATTTTCGAGCCAAATTCGGGCTCTCTGTACGTATTCGCAGTTTGAAATTACGACTTTTTATACCGAAAATATGCCAATTACTGAAAGCGGCGATGGATCACATTTTGACGAAACCCTCTCTGCAGTTTCCAAAATATCCTAAACATCACAAATTCGACCCTTGAGCCATAATTTGGAGCCAAATTTTGGCTTTCTGCATGTATTCGTTGTTTGAAATTACGACTTTTTATACCGAAAATATGCCAATTACTGAAAGCAGCGATGGATCACATTTTGACGAAACCCTCTCTGCAGTTTCCAAAATATCCTAAACATCACAAATTCGACCCTTGAGCCATATTTTGGAGCCAAATTCTGGCTCTCTGCATGTATTCCCAGTTTGAAATTACGACTTTTATACCGAAAATATGCCAATTACTGAAACCTGCGATGGATCACTTTTTTTCCCAAACTCTCCCTCCTGTTTCCAAAATATCCCAAACATCCCAAATTCAACGCTTGAGCCATATTTTGGAGCCAAATTCTAGCTCTCTGCACGTATTCGCAGTTTGAAATTACAAGTTTTATACCGAAAATATGCCAATTACTGAGAGCGGCGATGGATCACATTTTGCACAAACCTTCCCTGTAGTTTTCAAAATATCCCAAACATCCCAAATTCGACCCTTGAGAATTATTTTGGAGCTAAATTCTGGCTCTCTGCATGTATTTGCAGTTTGAAATTATGACTTTTTATCCCAAACATCCCAAATTTGACGCTTGAAAATTAGCTAATTACTGAAAGCAGCGATGGGTCACATTTTGCCCAAACCCCCCGGCAGTTTGCAAAATATCCCAAACATCCCAAATTCGACCCATGAGCTATATTTTGGAGCCAAATTCTGGCACTCTGCACGTATACGCTGTTTGAAATTATGACATTTTATAACGAAAACATGACAATTACTGAAAGCGGCAATGGATCACATTTTGTCCAAACCGTCCCTGCAGTTTTAAATATATCCCAAACATCCCAAATTCGACGCTTGAGTCATAATTTGCAGCAAAATTCGGGCTCTCTGCACGTATTAGCAGTTTGAAATTATGACATTTTATACCGAAAATATGCCAATTACTGAGTGCAGCGATGGATCACATTTTGCCCAAGCCATCCCTGCTGTTTTCAAAATATCCCAAACATCCCAAGTTTGACCCTTGAGCCATATTTTGGAGCCAAATTTTGGCTTTCTGCATGTATTCGTTGTTTGAAATTACGACTTTTTATACCGAAAATATGCCAATTACTGAAAGCAGCGATGGATCACATTTTGACGAAACCCTCTCTGCAGTTATCAAATTATCCCAAACATCCCAAATTCGACCCTTGAGTCATGTTTTGGAGTCAAATTCTGGCTCTCTGCACGTACTCGCAGTTTCAGTTTACGACTTTTTATACCGAAAATATGCCAATTACTGAGAGCGGCGATGGATCAAATTTTGCCCCCAACCTTCCCTGCAATTTTCAAAATATTCCAAACATCCTAAATTTAAACCTTGAGAATTATTTTGGAGCTAAATTCTGGCTCTCTGCACGTATTCGCAGTTTGAAATTACGACTCTTTATCCCAAACTTCCCAAATTTGACGCTTGAAAATATGCCAATTACTGAAAACAGCGATGGGTCTCATTTTGCTCAAACTCCCTGGCAGTTTGCAAAATATCCCAAACATCCCAAATTCGACCTTTGAGCCATATTTTGGAGCCAAAATCAGGCTTTCTGCGAGTATTCGCAGTTTGAAATTACGACTTTTTATACCGAAAACATGACAATTACTGAAAACGGCGATGGATCACATTTTGCCCAAACCCTAACTGCAGTTTTCAAAATATCCCAAACATTCCAAATTCGACACTTGAGCCATATTTTGGAGCCAAATTCGGGCTCTCTGCACGTATTCGCAGTTTGAAATTATTTCATTTTCTACCGAAAATATGCCAATTACTGATTGCGACGATGGGTCACACTTTGCCCAAACTCCCCTGCAATTTTCATAATATTCCAAACATCCCAAATTCGACCCATGACCTATATTTTGGAGCCAAATTCTGGCTCTCTGCACGTATTCGCAGTTTGAAATTACGAGTTTTTATAGGGAAAATATGGCAATTACTGAGAGCAGCGATGGATCACATTTTGCCCAAACCATCAATGTAGTTTTCAAAATATCCCAAACATCCCAAATTCGACCCATGAGCTATATTTTGGAGCCAAATTCTGCCTCTCTGCACGTATTCGCTGTTTGAAATTGCGACATTTTATAACGAAAACATGACAATTACTGAAAGCGGCAATGGATCACATTTTGCCCAAACCCTCTTTGCAGTTTTAAATATATCCCAAACATCCCAAATTCGACGCTTGAGCCATAATTTGGAGCAAAATTTGCGCTCTCTGCACGTATTAGTAGTTTGAAATTATGACATTTTATACCGAAAGCCAATTACAGAGTGCAGCGATGGATCACATTATGCACAAGCTATCCTTGCAGTTTTCAAAATATCCCAAACATTCCAAGTTTGACCCTTGAGCCATATTTTGGAGCCAAATTTTGGCTTTCTGCATGTATTCGTTGTTTGAAATTACGACTTTTTATACCGAAAATATGCCAATTACTGAAAGCAGCGATGGATCACATTTTGACGAAACCCTCTCTGCAGTTATCAAATTATCCCAAACATTCCAAATTCGACCCTTGAGCCGTATTTTGGAGCCAAATTCTGGCTCTCTGCACGTATTTGCAGTTTGAAATTACGAATTTTTTTACCGAAAATATGCCAACTACTGAGAGCAGCAATGGATCACATTTTACCCAAACCCTCCATGCAGTTTTTAAAATATCCCAAACATCCCAAATTTGACCCTTGAGAATTATTTTGGAGCCAAATTCTGGTTCTCTGCACGTATTCGCAGTTTGAAATTACGACTTTTTATCCCAAACATCCCAAATTTGACGCTTGAAAATATGCCAATTACTGAAAAAAGCGATGGGTCACATTTTGCCCAAACCCCCCTGCAGTTTGCAATATATCCCAAACATCCCAAATTCGACCCTTGAGCTATATTTTGGAGCCAAATTCTGGCTTTCTGCCCAAACCCTCCCTGTAGTTTTCAAAATATAGCAAACATCCCAAATGCGACGCTTGAGCCATATTTTGGAGCCAAATTCTGGCTCTCTGCATGTATTCCCAGTTTGAAATTACGAGATTTTATACCGAAAATATGCCAATTACTGAAAGAAGCGATGGATCACATTTTGACGAATCCCTCTCTGTAGTTAATAAATTATCCTAAACATCCCAAATTCGACCCTTGAGTCATGTTTTGGAGCCAAATTCTGGCTCTCTGCACGTATTCGCAGTTTGAATTTACGACTTTTTATACCGAAAATATGCCAATTACTGAGAGCGGCGATGGATCAAATTGTGCCCCCAACCTTCCCTGCAATTTTCAAAATATCCCAAACATCCTAAATTTGAACCTTGAGAATTATTTTGGAGCTAAATTCTGACTCTCTGCACGTATTCGCAGTTTGAAATTACGACTCTTTATCCCAAACTTCCCAAATTTGACGCTTGAAAATATGCCAATTACTGAAAACAGCGATGGGTCTCATTTTGCTCAAACTCCCTGGCAGTTTGCAAAATATCCCAAACATCCCAAATTCGACCTTTGAGCCATATTTTGGAGCCAAAATCAGGCTTTCTGCGAGTATTCGAAGTTTGAAATTACGACTTTTTATACCGAAAACATGACAATTACTGAAAACGGCGATGGATCACATTTTGCCCAAACCCTCCCTGCAGTTTTCAAAATATCCCAAACATCCCCAATTTGACCCTTAAGCCATATTTTGGAGCCAACGTTTGGCTTTTCTGCATGTATTCGCAGTTTGAAATTACGACTTTTCATACCTAAAATATGCCAATTACTGAAAGCGGCGATGGATCTCATTTTGCCCAAACCCTCCCTGCAGTTTCCAAAAAATCCCAAACATTCCCAGATCAACGCTTGAGAAATAATTTGGAGCCAAATTCTACTTCTCTGCACGTATTCGCAGTTTGAATTTACGACTTTTTATACCGAAAATATGCCAATTACTGAGAGCGGCGGTGGATCAAATTTTGCCCCAAACCTTCCCTGCAATTTTCAAAATATCCCAAACACCCCAAATTCGACCCTTGAGAATTATTTTGGAGCTAAATTCTGGCTCTCTGAACGTATTCGCTGTTTGAAATTATGACTTTTTATACCGAAAACATGACAATTACTGAAAGCGGCGATGGAACACATTTTGGCCAAACCCTTCCTGCAGTTTTCAAAATATCCCAAACATACCAAATTCGTCCCTGGAGCCTTATTTTGGAGTCAAATTCTGGCTCTCTGCACATATTCGCAGTTTGAAATTATGACTTTTATACTGAAAATATGCCAATTACGGAAAGCGGCGATGGATCACATTATTCCCAAACCCTCCCTGCAGTTTTAAAAATATCCCAAACATCCCAAATTCGACCCTTGAGCCATATTTTTTAGCCGAATTCTGGCTTTCTGCACGTATTCGCAGTTTGAAAAACGACTTTTTATACCGAAAATATGTCAATTACTGAAAGCAGCGATGGGTCACAATTCGGCCAGCCCCCCCCCCCCCTGCAGTTTTCAAAATATCCCAAACATCCCAAATTCGACGCTTGAGCCATATTTTGGAGCCAAATTCTGGCTTTCTGCGCTTATTCGCTGTTTGAAATTACGAATTTTTATACCGAAAGCATGACAATTGCTGAAAGCGGCGATGGATATCATTTTGCCCAAACCCTCGCTGCAGTTTTTAAAATATCCCAAACATCCCAAATTCGACGTTTGAGCCATATTTTCGAGCCAAATTCGGGCTCTCTGCACTTATTCGCAGTTTGAAATTACGACTTTTTATACCGAAAATATGCCAATTACTGAAAGCAGCGATGGATCACATTTTGACGAAACCCTCTCTGCAGTTTTCAAATTATCCCAAATATCCCAAATTCAACGTTTGGGCCATATTTTGGAGCCAAATTCTAGCTCTCTGCACGTATACGCAGTTTGAAATTACTACTTTTTATACCGAAAATATGTCAATTACTGAGAGCAGCGATAGGTCACATTTTGCCCAAACCCCCCCCCCCCCCCTGCAGTTTTCAAAATATCCCAAATTCGACGCTTGAGCTATATTTTGGAGCCAAATTCTGGCTTTCTGCGCTTATTCGCTGTTAGAAATTACGACTTTTTATACCGAAAACATGACAATTACTGAAAGCGGCGATGGATATCATTTTGCCCAAACCCTCCCTGCAGTTTTTAAAATATCCCAAACATCCCAAATTCGACGTTTGAGCCATATTTTCGAGCAAAATTCAGGCTCTCTGCACGTATTCGCAGTTTGAAATTACGACTTTTTATACCGAAAATATGCCAATTACTGAAAGCGGCGATGGATCACATTTTGCCCAAACCCTCCCTGCAGTTTCCAAAATATCCTAAACATCACAAATTCGACCCTTGAGCCATATTTTGGAGCCAAATTTTGGCTTTCTGCATGTATTCGTTGTTTGAAATTACGACTTTTTATACCGAAAATATGCCAATTACTGAGAGCAGCGATGTTTCACATTTTGACGAAACCCTCTCTGCAGTTTTCAAATAATCCCAAATATCCCAAATTCAACGTTTGGTCCATATTTTGGAGCCAAATTCTAGCTCTCTGCACGTATACGCAGTTTGAAATTACTACTTTTTATACCGAAAATATGTGAATTACTGAGAGCAGCGATAGGTCACATTTTGCCCCCCCCCCCCAGTTTTCAAAATATCCCAAACATCCCAAAAATCGACGCTTGAGCCATATTTTGAAACCCAATTTGGGCTCTCTGCACGTATTCGCAGTTTGAAATTACGTCTTTTTATACCGGAAATATGCCATTTACTGAGAGCAGCGATGGATCATATTTTGCCCAAACCCTCCCTGTAGTTTTCAAAATATAGCAAACATCCCAAATGCGACGCTTGAGCCATATTTTGGAGCCAAATTCTGGCTCTCTGCATGTATTCCCAGTTTGAAATTACGACTTTTATACCGAAAATATGCCAATTACTGAAACCTGCGATGGATCACTTTTTTCCCCAAACCCTCCCTCCTGTTTCCAAAATATCCCAAACATCCCAAATTCAACGCTTGAGCCATATTTTGGAGCCAAATTGTAGCTCTCTGCACGTATTCGCAGTTTGAAATTACAAGTTTTATACCGAAAATATGCCAATTACTGAGAGCGGCGATGGATCACATTTTGTCCAAACCTTCCCTGTAGTTTTCAAAATATCCCAAACATCCCATATTCGACCCTTGAGAATTATTTTGGAGCTAAATTCTGGCTCTCTGCATGTATTTGCAGTTTGAAATTATGAATTTTTATCCCAAACATCCCAAATATGACGCTTGAAAATTAGCTAATTACTGAAAGCAGCGATGGGTCACATTTTGCCCAAACCCCCCGGCAGTTTGCAAAATATCCCAAACATCCCAAATTCGACCCATGAGCTATATTTTGGAGCCAAATTCTGGCACTCTGCACGTATACGCTGTTTGAAATTATGACATTTTATAACGAAAACATGACAATTACTGAAAGCGGCAATGGATCACATTTTGCCCAAACCCTCCCTGCACTTTTAAATATATCCCAAACATCCCAAATTCGACGCTTGAGTCATAATTTGGAGCAAAATTCGGGCTCTCTGCACGTATTAGCAGGTTGAAATTATGACATTTTATACCGAAAATATGTCAATTATTGAGTGCAGCGATGGATCACATTTTGCCCAAGCCATCCCTGCTGTTTTCAAAATATCCCAAACATCCCAAGTTTGACCCTTGAGCCATATTTTGGAGCCAAATTTTGGCTTTCTGCATGTATTCGTTGTTTGAAATTACGACTTTTTATACCGAAAATATGCCAATTACTGAAAGCAGCGATGGATCACATTTTGACGAAACCCTCTCTGCAGTTATCAAATTATCCCAAACATCCCAAATTCGACCCTTGAGTCATGTTTTGGAGTCAAATTCTGGCTCTCTGCACGTATTCGCAGTGTCAGTTTACGACTTTTTATACCGAAAATATGCCAATTACCGAGAGCGGCGATGGATCAAATTTTGCCCCCAACCTACCCTGCAATTTTCAAAATATTCCAAACATCCTAAATTTGAACCTTGAGAATTATTTTGGAGCTAAATTCTGGCTCTCTGCACGTATTCGCAGTTTGAAATTACGACTCTTTATCCCAAACTTCCCAAATTTGACGCTTGAAAATATGCCAATTACTGAAAACAGCGATGGGTCTCATTTTGCTCAAACTCCCTGGCAGTTTGCAAAATATCCCAAACATCCCAAATTCGACCTTTGAGCCATATTTTGGAGCCAAAATCAGGCTTTCTGCGAATATTCGAAGTTTGAAATTACGACTTTTTATACCGAAAACATGACAATTACTGAAAACGGCGATGGATCACATTTTGCCCAAACCCTCCCTGCAGTTTTCAAAATATCCCAAACATCCCCAATTTGACCCTTAAGCCATATTTTGGAGCCAACGTTTGGCTTTTCTGCATGTATTCGCAGTTTGAAATTACGACTTTTCATACCTAAAATATGCCAATTACTGAAAGCGGCGATGGATCTCATTTTGCCCAAACCCTCCCTGCAGTTTCCAAAATATCCCAAACATTCCCAGATCAACGCTTGAGAAATAATTTGGAGCCAAATTCTACTTCTCTGCACGTATTCGCAGTTTGAATTTACGACTTTTTATACCGAAAATATGCCAATTACTGAGAGCGGCGGTGGATCAAATTTTGCCCCAAACCTTCCCTGCAATTTTCAAAATATCCCAAACACCCCAAATTCGACCCTTGAGAATTATTTTGGGGCTAAATTCTGGCTCTCTGAACGTATTCGCTGTTTGAAATTACGACTTTTTATACCGAAAACATGACAATTACTGAAAGCGGCGATGGAACACATTTTGGCCAAACCCTTCCTGCAGTTTTCAAAATATCCCAAACATACCAAATTCGTCCCTGGAGCCTTATTTTGGAGTCAAATTCTGGCTCTCTGCACATATTCGCAGTTTGAAATTATGACTTTTATACTGAAAATATGCCAATTACGGAAAGCGGCGATGGATCACATTATTCCCAAACCCTCCCTGCAGTTTTAAAAATATCCCAAACATCCCAAATTCGACCCTTGAGCAATATTTTCTAGCCGAATTCTGGCTTTCTGCACGTATTCGCAGTTTGAAAAACGACTTTTTATACCGAAAATATGTCAATTACTGAAAGCAGCGATGGGTCACAATTCGGCCAGCCCCCCCCCCTGCAGTTTTCAAAATATCCCAAACAACCCAAATTCGACGTTTGAGCCATATTTTCGAGCCAAATTCGGGCTCTCTGCACCTATTCGCAGTTTGAAATTACGACTTTTTATACCGAAAATATGCCAATTACTGAAAGCAGCGATGGATCACATTTTGACGAAACCCTCTCTGCAGTTTTCAAATTATCCCAAATTTCCCAAATTCAACGTTTGGGCCATATTTTGGAGCTAAATTCTAGCTCTCTGCACGAATACGCAGTTTGAAATTACTACTTTTTATACCGAAAATATGTCAATTACTGAGAGCAGCGATAGGTCACATTTTGCCCAAACCCCCCCCCCCTGCAGTTTTCAAAATATCCCAAACATCCCAAATTCGACGCTTGAGCTATATTTTGGAGCCAAATTCTGGCTTTCTGCGCTTATTCGCTGTTTGAAATTACGACTTTTTATCCCGAAAACATGACAATTACTGAAAGCGGCGATGGATATCATTTTGCCCAAACCCTCCCTGCAGTTTTTAAAATATCCCAAACATCCCAAATTCGACGTTTGAGCCATATTTTCGAGCCAAATTCAGGCTCTCTGCATGTATTCCCAGTTTGAAATTACGACTTTTATACCGAAAATATGCCAATTACTGAAACCTGCGATGGATCACTTTTTTCCCCAAACCCTCCCTCCTGTTTCCAAAATATCCCAAACATCCCAAATTCAACGCTTGAGCCATATTTTGGAGCCAAATTGTAGCTCTCTGCACGTATTCGCAGTTTGAAATTACAAGTTTTATACCGAAAATATGCCAATTACTGAGAGCGGCGATGGATCACATTTTGTCCAAACCTTCCCTGTAGTTTTCAAAATATCCCAAACATCCCATATTCGACCCTTGAGAATTATTTTGGAGCTAAATTCTGGCTCTCTGCATGTATTTGCAGTTTGAAATTATGAATTTTTATCCCAAACATCCCAAATATGACGCTTGAAAATTAGCTAATTACTGAAAGCAGCGATGGGTCACATTTTGCCCAAACCCCCCGGCAGTTTGCAAATATCCCAAACATCCCAAATTCGACCCATGAGCTATATTTTGGAGCCAAATTCTGGCACTCTGCACGTATACGCTGTTTGAAATTATGACATTTTATAACGAAAACATGACAATTACTGAAAGCGGCAATGGATCACATTTTGCCCAAACCCTCCCTGCACTTTTAAATATATCCCAAACATCCCAAATTCGACGCTTGAGTCATAATTTGGAGCAAAATTCGGGCTCTCTGCACGTATTAGCAGGTTGAAATTATGACATTTTATACCGAAAATATGTCAATTATTGAGTGCAGCGATGGATCACATTTTGCCCAAGCCATCCCTGCTGTTTTCAAAATATCCCAAACATCCCAAGTTTGACCCTTGAGCCATATTTTGGAGCCAAATTTTGGCTTTCTGCATGTATTCGTTGTTTGAAATTACGACTTTTTATACCGAAAATATGCCAATTACTGAAAGCAGCGATGGATCACATTTTGACGAAACCCTCTCTGCAGTTATCAAATTATCCCAAACATCCCAAATTCGACCCTTGAGTCATGTTTTGGAGTCAAATTCTGGCTCTCTGCACGTATTCGCAGTGTCAGTTTACGACTTTTTATACCGAAAATATGCCAATTACCGAGAGCGGCGATGGATCAAATTTTGCCCCCAACCTACCCTGCAATTTTCAAAATATTCCAAACATCCTAAATTTGAACCTTGAGAATTATTTTGGAGCTAAATTCTGGCTCTCTGCACGTATTCGCAGTTTGAAATTACGACTCTTTATCCCAAACTTCCCAAATTTGACGCTTGAAAATATGCCAATTACTGAAAACAGCGATGGGTCTCATTTTGCTCAAACTCCCTGGCAGTTTGCAAAATATCCCAAACATCCCAAATTCGACCTTTGAGCCATATTTTGGAGCCAAAATCAGGCTTTCTGCGAATATTCGAAGTTTGAAATTACGACTTTTTATACCGAAAACATGACAATTACTGAAAACGGCGATGGATCACATTTTGCCCAAACCCTCCCTGCAGTTTTCAAAATATCCCAAACATCCCCAATTTGACCCTTAAGCCATATTTTGGAGCCAACGTTTGGCTTTTCTGCATGTATTCGCAGTTTGAAATTACGACTTTTCATACCTAAAATATGCCAATTACTGAAAGCGGCGATGGATCTCATTTTGCCCAAACCCTCCCTGCAGTTTCCAAAATATCCCAAACATTCCCAGATCAACGCTTGAGAAATAATTTGGAGCCAAATTCTACTTCTCTGCACGTATTCGCAGTTTGAATTTACGACTTTTTATACCGAAAATATGCCAATTACTGAGAGCGGCGGTGGATCAAATTTTGCCCCAAACCTTCCCTGCAATTTTCAAAATATCCCAAACACCCCAAATTCGACCCTTGAGAATTATTTTGGGGCTAAATTCTGGCTCTCTGAACGTATTCGCTGTTTGAAATTACGACTTTTTATACCGAAAACATGACAATTACTGAAAGCGGCGATGGAACACATTTTGGCCAAACCCTTCCTGCAGTTTTCAAAATATCCCAAACATACCAAATTCGTCCCTGGAGCCTTATTTTGGAGTCAAATTCTGGCTCTCTGCACATATTCGCAGTTTGAAATTATGACTTTTATACTGAAAATATGCCAATTACGGAAAGCGGCGATGGATCACATTATTCCCAAACCCTCCCTGCAGTTTTAAAAATATCCCAAACATCCCAAATTCGACCCTTGAGCTATATTTTCTAGCCGAATTCTGGCTTTCTGCACGTATTCGCAGTTTGAAAAACGACTTTTTATACCGAAAATATGTCAATTACTGAAAGCAGCGATGGGTCACAATTCGGCCAGCCCCCCCCCCCTGCAGTTTTCAAAATATCCCAAACATCCCAAATTCGACGTTTGAGCCATATTTTCGAGCCAAATTCGGGCTCTCTGCACCTATTCGCAGTTTGAAATTACGACTTTTATACCGAAAATATGCCAATTACTGAAAGCAGCGATGGATCACATTTTGACGAAACCCTCTCTGCAGTTTTCAAATTATCCCAAATTTCCCAAATTCAACGTTTGGGCCATATTTTGGAGCTAAATTCTAGCTCTCTGCACGAATACGCAGTTTGAAATTACTACTTTTTATACCGAAAATATGTCAATTACTGAGAGCAGCGATAGGTCACATTTTGCCCAAACCCCCCCCCCCCTGCAGTTTTCAAAATATCCCAAACATCCCAAATTCGACGCTTGAGCTATATTTTGGAGCCAAATTCTGGCTTTCTGCGCTTATTCGCTGTTTGAAATTACGACTTTTTATCCCGAAAACATGACAATTACTGAAAGCGGCGATGGATATCATTTTGCCCAAACCCTCCCTGCAGTTTTAAAATATCCCAAACATCCCAAATTCGACGTTTGAGCCATATTTTCGAGCCAAATTCAGGCTCTCTGCACGTATTCGCAGTTTTAAATTACGACTTTTTATACCGAAAATATGCCAATTACTGAAAGCGGCGATGGATCACATTTTGCCCAAACCCTCCCTGCAGTTTCCAAAATATCCTAAACATCACAAATTCGACCCTTGAGCCATATTTTGGAGCCAAATTTTGGCTTTCTGCATGTATTCGTTGTTTGAAATTACGACTTTTTATACCGAAAATATGCCAATTACTGAGAGCCGCGATGTTTCACATTTTGACGAAACCCTCTCTGCAGTTTTCAAATAATCCCAAATATCCCAAATTCAACGTTTGGTCCATATTTTGGAGCCAAATTCTAGCTCTCTGCACGTATACGCAGTTTGAAATTACTACTTTTTATACCGAAAATATGTCAATTACTGAGAGCAGCGATAGGTCACATTTTGCCCAAACCCCCCCTCCCCAGTTTTCAAAATATCCCAAACATCCCAAAAATCGACGCTTGAGCCATATTTTGAAACCCAATTTGGGCTCTCTGCACGTATTCGCAGTTTGAAATTACGTCTTTTTATACCGGAAATATGCCATTTACTGAGAGCAGCGATGGATCATATTTTGCCCAAACCCTCCCTGTAGTTTTCAAAATATAGCAAACATCCCAAATGCGACGCTTGAGCCATATTTTTGAGCCAAATTCTGGCTCTCTGCATGTATTCCCAGTTTGAAATTACGACTTTTATACCGAAAATATGCCAATTACTGAAACCTGCGATGGATCACTTTTTTTTCCCAAACCCTCCCTCCTGTTTCCAAAATATCCCAAACATCCCAAATTCAACGCTTGAGCCATATTTTGGAGCCAAATTGTAGCTCTCTGCACATATTCGCAGTTTGAAATTACAGGTTTTATACCGAAAATATGCCAATTACTGAGAGCGGCGATGGATCACATTTTGTCCAAACCTTCCCTGTAGTTTTCAAAATATCCCAAACATCCCATATTCGACCCTTGAGAATTATTTTGGAGCTAAATTCTGGCTCTCTGCATGTATTTGCAGTTTGAAATTATGAATTTT
The DNA here is from genome assembly GCF_040958095.1 of Procambarus clarkii. Lineage (NCBI taxonomy): Eukaryota > Metazoa > Arthropoda > Malacostraca > Decapoda > Cambaridae > Procambarus > Procambarus clarkii. The sequence goes on from NW_027189669.1 coordinate 80,189, forward strand.
TATCCCAAACATCCCAAATATGACGCTTGAAAATTAGCTAATTACTGAAAGCAGCGATGGGTCACATTTTGCCCAAACCCCCCGGCAGTTTGCAAAATATCCCAAACATCCCAAATTCGACCCATGAGCTATATTTTGGAGCCAAATTCTGGCACTCTGCACGTATACGCTGTTTGAAATTATGACATTTTATAACGAAAACATGACAATTACTGAAAGCGGCAATGAATCACATTTTGCCCAAACCCTCCCTGCAGTTTTAATTATATCCCAAACATCCCAAATTCGACGCTTGAGTCATAATTTGGAGCAAAATTCGGGCTCTCTGCACGTATTAGCAGTTTGAAATTATGACATTTTATACCGAAAATATGCCAATTATTGAGTGCAGCGATGGATCACATTTTGCCCAAGCCATCCCTGGTTTTCAAAATATCCCAAACATCCCAAGTTTGACCCTTGAGCCATATTTTGGAGCCAAATTTTGGCTTTCTGCATGTATTCGTTGTTTGAAATTACGACTTTTTATACCGAAAATATGCCAATTACTGAAAGCAGCGATGGATCACATTTTTGACGAAACCCTCTCTGCAGTTATCAAATTATCCCAAACATCCCAAATTCGACCCTTGAGTCATGTTTTGGAGTCAAATTCTAACTCTCTGCACGTATTCGCAGTGTCAGTTTACGACTTTTATACCGAAAATATGCCAATTACCGAGAGCGGCGATGGATCAAATTTTGCCCCCAACCTTCCCTGCAATTTTCAAAATATTCCAAACATCCTAAATTTGAACCTTGAGAATTATTTTGGAGCTAAATTCTGGCTCTCTGCACGTATTCGCAGTTTGAAATTACGACTCTTTATCCCAAACTTCCCAAATTTGACGCTTGAAAATATGCCAATTTCTGAAAACAGCGATGGGTCTCATTTTGCTCAAACTCCCTGGCAGTTTGCAAAATATCCCAAACATCCCAAATTCGACCTTTGAGCCATATTTTGGAGCCTAAATCAGGCTTTCTGCGAGTATTCGCAGTTTGAAATTACGACTTTTTATACCGAAAACATGACAATTACTGAAAACGGCGATGGATCACATTTTGCCCAAACCCTCCCTGCAGTTTTCAAAATATCCCAAACATTCCAAATTCGACGCTTGAGCCATATTTTGGAGCCAAATTCGGGCTCTCTGCACGTTGGCAGACCTCTGCACACTGGCAGAGGTCTCCAGCAACACACTGGCAGGGGTCTTTAGCAACACATTGGCAGAGGTCTCCAGCAACACACTGGCAGGGGTCTCCAGCAACACACTGGCAGGGGTCTCCAGCAACACACTGGCAGGGGTCTCCAGCAACATACTGGCAGGGGTCTCCAGCAACACACTGGCAGAGGTCTCCAGCAACACACTGGCAGGGGTCTCCAGCAACACACTGGCAGGGGTCTCCAGCAACACATTGGCAGAGGTCTCCAGCAACACACTGGCAGGGGTCTCCAGCAACACACTGGCAGGGGTCTCCAGCAACACACTGGCAAGGGTCTCCAGCAACACATTGGCAGAGGTCTCCAGCAACACACTGGCAGGGTCTCCAGCAACACACTGGCAGGGGTCTCCAGTAACACACTGACAGGCCTGTCCCGACGCGACGCTTTACCCGATTATTTACCCGACGATTTACCCGACGCTTTCCCCACGCTTTACCCGACGATTAACCCGACAATTTACCCGACGCTTTACCCGACGATTTACCCGACGATTTACCCGACGATTTACCAGATGATTTACCTGACGGTTTACCCGATGATTATGTTCGGTCCGACCATTACTTTTCATTTATGGTATGCAAAAGTAAAGACGATTATGGTCGACGAACATGTTCGGATAGAACATGTTCTTAACCCGGATAAACCTGCGTTCGAGCCTGTCGCAACCGATGCAACTACAGGGCACAGATAGATTTCTGTGATGTCCTCTCCTGTAGGAGCATCAGTTTCGATAGATTCTATGGATAGCCGAAGATTGATTGACGTCAATCAATATCAAATATCATATAACATCAAATCAATCATATAATCATATAATATAAAATATAAAATCAAAACAATAAATGGTTTTTACCATTTATTTTCTTTTATGATCGGTCCATTTACCCGACCGGACGATTTACCCGACGGTTTACTCGATGATTACCCGACAGTTTACAATGACGGTATACCCGAAGGTTTACCCGACGGTTTACAATGACGATTTACCCGACGGTTTACAATGACGATTTACCCGACGGTTACAATGACGGTTTACCCGACGGTTACAATGACGGTTTAACCGACGGTTTACTCGACGGTTTACAAAGACGGTTTACCTGCCGCTTTACCCTGACAGTTTACCCGACGTGTTTAGTTTACAGTTTTCACGTCAGTTATCATGAGAACAGATTTTAGACTATTTTATTTCATTTATTCGACGACTTACACGACGGGTAAACCCCGTCGTGTTTACCTGTCGGGTTTACCCGTTTTTACACAGGTAAAAAACGGGTAAAAATTATCCGACGATTTACGCGACGATTCATCCGACGATTTACGCGACGATTTATCCGACGATTTACGCGACGATTTACCCGACGATTTACGCGACGATTTACGCGACGATTTACCCGACGATTTACGCGACGATTTACCGGACGATTTACGCGACGATTTACCCGACGATTTACCCGACGATTTACCCGACGATTTACCCGACGATTATGTTCGGTGACGATTCATTCGGCGATTTATTTATTCATTTTTATTTATTTATTTATTTTTATTTTATTTTTATTTTTTATTTTTTATTTATATTTATTTATGCTTTATTCGTTATTATTCATTCGGTGATACATTCAGCGATACATTCGGCGCGTTATTTATTCATTTGTATTTATTCATTTTTATTTATTCATTTTTATTTATTCATTTTTATTTATTTATGACCCGACCTGACCCGACACGACCTGACCCGACACGACCTGACCCGACACGACCTGACCCGACACGACCTGACCCGACACGACCTGACCCGACACGACCTGATCCGACACGACCTGACCCGACACGACCTGACCCGACACGACCTGGCCCGACACGACCTGACCCGACACGACCTGACCCGACACGACCCGACACGACACGACCCGACACGACCTGACCCGACACGACCTGACCCGACACGACCTGACCACACGACCTGACCCGACACGACCTGACCCGACACGACCTGACCCGACACGACCTGACCCACACGACCGACCCGACACGACCTGACCGACACGACCCGACACGACCTGACACGACACGACCTGACACGACACGACCTGACACGACACGACCTGACACGACACGACCTGACACGACACGACCTGACCTCGCCAACACACTGGCAGGGGTCTCCAGCAACACACTGGCAGGGGTCTCCAGCAACACACTGGCAGGGGTCTTTAGCAACACATTGGCAGAGGTCTCCAGCAACACACTGGCAGGGGTCTCCAGCAACACACTGGCAGGGGTCTCCAGCAACATACTGGCAGGGTCTCCAGCAACACACTGGCAGAGGTCTCCAGCAACACACTGGCAGGGGTCTCCAGCAACACACTGGCAGGGGTCTCCAGCAACACACTGGCAGGGGTCTCCAGCAACACACTGGCAGGGGTCTCCAGCAACACACTGGCAGGGGTCTTTAAATAAATGAAAAGTAAATGGTTTCAGTTTATTGTAATTAATTCATTAAATATACGATAAAAATTATGCAAACACATAATTGATCAGAAAATAACCTTAAATACTTCATTTTCAATCATCTATTTGTTTCTCGTTAAAATACTGATTAAATATTGAAAAGGGGAGAAGTTCTGTTTTTATTGCATATATCGACGTTTCAGCCGGATTAGAGCCGTTTTACGTGTACATCTTCCATCGGTAATATAAACGGAAAATCAGGAACATTTTAGTTAATTCTAATGAAAACACATTGATTTTTATCATTTGTATTGGAAGCAACATCTTTATACGTCTTTTCTAGGGTCTAAAAAATACGAAACGTCGCTCTATGATTCGAAGTTAAAATCCTCAAATTTGGTATAATAATGACTTTTTTCACGTTATTCATGTAGTTTGATATTACGTATATATATTCGTTTTTACCAATATTTCGATACTACTTCATGTTTTCCCACGATATGTGATTTGGCCTTCAAATCTCAGAATTTCGCAAATTTTGCATTTTTAAGCAAGTTTTCTTGCATTTTGTTTTGTACTAAAAATCATCGAATTTAGCAATATTTTGACCTTTATCATCCCCTTTTTCTTTACGTGATTTAAACAAAATATCATCGAATTAGGCAATATTTTGCCATTTTTAAACGTTTTTGTGAAATTTCAATTTATTGTTATTAATTCATTAAATATACGATAAAAATTATGCAAACACATAATTGATCAGAAATTAACCTTAAATACTTCATTTTCAATCATCTATTTGTTTCTCGTTAAAATACTGAGTAAGATATTGAAAAGGGGAGAAGTTCTGTTTTTATTGCATATATCGACGTTTCAGCAGGATTAGAGCGGTTTTACGTGTACATCTTCCATCGGTAATATAAACGGAAAATCAGGAACATTTTAGTTAATTCTAATGAAAACACATTGATTTTTATCATTTGTATTTGAAACAACATTGTCATATGTCTTTTCTTGGATCTAAATAATACGAAACCTCGCTCTATGATTTGAAGTTAAAATCCTCAAATATGGTAATAGAGTGACTTTTTCACGTTATTCATGTAGTTTGATTTTACGTATAATATTCGTTTTTACCAATATTTCGATACTACTTTATGTTTTCTCACGATATGTGATTTGGCCTTCAAATCTCAAAATTTCGCAAATTTTGCATTTTTAAGCAAGTTTTCTTGCATTTTCTTTTGTACTAAAAATCATCGAATTTAGCAATATTTTGACCTTTATCATCCCCTTTTCCTTTATGTGATTTAAACAAAATATCATCGAATTAGGCAATATTTTGCCGTTTTTCAACAAAAGTGTTGCAGAGGCTTAAGAGGGGGTTGTAGAGGCCCAAGAGAGTGATGCAGAGGTTCAAGAGAGTGATCCAGAGGCACAAGAGAATGATGTAGAGGCTTAAGAGAGGGATGCAGAGGCTCAAAAGAATGATGCAGGGGCTCAAGAGAATGATGCAGAGGCTTAAGAAAAGGATGCAGAGGATCAAGAGAGTGATGCAGAGCCTTAAGAGAGGAATGCAGAGGCTGAAGAGAATGATGCAGAGGCTTAAGCGAGGGATGCAGAGGCTGAAGAGAATGATGCAGAGACTTAAGAGAGGGATGCAGAGGCTCAAGAGAGTGATGGAGAGGCTCAAGAGAGTGATGCAGAGGCTCAACAGAGTGATTCAGAGGCATACGAGATTGATACAGAGGCTTAAGAGAGTGATGCAGAGCCGTAGGAGAGGAATGTAGGGGCTCAAGAGATGGATGCAGAGGCTCAAGAGAGGGAGGCAGGGGCGCAAGAGAGGGATGCAGAGGCCCAAGAGAGGGATGCAGAGGCTCAAGAGAGGGATGCAGAGGCTCAAGTGAGTGATGCAGAGGCACAAGAGAGGGATGCAGAGTCTGAAGAAAGTGTTGCAGAGGCTCTTGAGAGTGATGCAGAGGCTCAACAGAGTGATTCAGAGCTTACGAGATTGATACAGAGGCTTAAGAGAGTGATGCAGAGGCTTAAGAGAGGAATGTAGAGGCTCAAGAGACGGATGCAGAGGCTCAAGAAAGGGAGGCAGGGGCGCAAGAGAGGGATGCAGAGGCTCAAGTGAGGGAAGCAGAGGCACAAGAGAGGGATGCAGAGTCTCTTGGGAGTGACGCAGAGGCTCGAGAGAGGGATGCAGAGTCTTAAGAGAGTGATGCAAAGGCTCAAGTGAGGGATGCAGAGGCTCATGAGAGGGATGCAGGCGTTCAAGAGAGTGATGCAGAGGCTCAAGAGAGGGATGCTGAGGCTTAAGTGAGGGATGAAAGTGAGGTAATTACCTCAAGTGAGGTAATGTGATTACCTCAAGTGAGGTAATGAAAACACATTGATTTTTATCATTTGTATTGGAAACAACATCTTTATATGTCTTTTCTAGGATCTAAATAATACGAAACCTCGCCTTATGATTTGAAGTTAAAGTCCTCAAATAAGGTAATATAGCGACTTTTTTCACGTTTTTCATGTAGTGTCGCTTTACGTAAATATATTCGTTTCTACCAATATTTAGATACTACTTCATGTTTTCTCACGATATGTGATTTGGCCTTTATATCTCAGAATTTCGCAAATTTTTCATTTTTAAGCAAGTTTTCTTGCATTTTGTTTTGTACTAAAAATTATCGAATTTAGCAATATTTTGACGTTTGTCATCCCCTTTTCCTTTATGCGATTTAAACAAAATATCATCGAATTAGGCAATTTTTTGCCGTTTTCCACGTTTTTGTGAATTTTCAGTTTATTGGTATTAATTCATTATATATACGATAAAAGTGATGCAAACACATAATTGATTAGAAAATAACCTTAAATACTTAATTTTAAATCAAATATTTGTTTCTCTTTAAAATACTTAGTAAGATATTGAAAAGGGGAGAAGTTCTGTTATTATTGCATATATCGACGTTTCAGCCGGATTAGAGCGGTTTACGTGTACATCTTCCATCGGTAATATAAACGGAAAATCAGGAACATTTTAGAGTATTTTAATGAAAACACATTGATTTTTATCATTTGTATTGGAAACAACATCTTTATGTCTTTTCAGGAACATTTTTGTTAATTCTAATAAAAACACATTGATGTTTATCATTTGTATTGTAAATAACATTTTTATGTCTTTTCTAGGATCTAAATAATACGAAACCTCGCTTTATGATTTGAAGTTAAAATCAAGTTTGGTAATATAGCGATTTTTTTTCACGTTTTTCATGTAGTGTGACTTTACTTATATATATTCGTTTACCAATCTTTCGATACTACTTCATATTTTCTCATGATATGTGATTTAGCTTTCATATCTCAGAATTTCGCAAATTTTGCATTTTAAGCAAGTTTTCTTGCATTTTGTTTCGTAATAAAAATCATCGAATATAGCAATATTTTGACGTTTATCATCCACTTTTCCTTTATGTGATACAAACAAAATATCATCGAATTAGGCAATATTTTGCTATTTTTCCACGTTTTTGTGAATTTTCAGTTTATTGTTATTAATTCATTATATATACGACAAAATTGATGCAAACACATAATTGATTAGAAATTAACATTAAATACTTCATTTTCAATCAACTATTTGTTTCTCGTTAAAATACTGAGTAAGCATCACTCTCTTGATTCTCTACATCACTCTCGTAAGGCTCTGAATCACTCTCTCGAGCCTCTGCATCACTCTGTTGATCCTCTGCATCACTCGCTTGAGCCTCTGCATCACTCTCTTGAGCCTCTGCTTCACTCTCTAGAGCCTCTGCATCACTCTCTTCAGCCTCTGCATCACTCTCCTAAGTCTCTGCTTCCCTCTCTTGATCCTCTGCATCACTCTCTTGAGCCTCTGCATCACTCTCTTAAGCCTCTGCATCACTCCCGTAAGCCTCTGAATCACTCACTTGAGCCTCTGCATCACTCTGTTGAGCCCCTGCATCCCTCTCTTGAGCTTCTGCATCACTCTCCTGAGCCTCTGCATCACTCTTTTAAGCCTCTGCATCCCTCTTTTGAGCCTCTGTATCGCTTTCATAAGCCTCTGCATCACTCTCTTAAGCCTCTGTATCACTCTCGTAAGCCTCTGAATCACTCTCATGAGCCTCTGCATCCCTCTTTTGAACCTCTGCATCTCTCCTAAGAGCCTCTGCATCCCTCTCTTGTGCCTCTTTGTCCCCTCACTTGAGCCTCCGCATCCCTCTCTTGAGCCTCTGCATCACTCTCTTGAACTCCTGCATCCCTCACATGAGCCTCTGCATCCCTCACTTGAGGTTTTGCATCCCTCTCCTGAGCATCTGCATCCCTCTCTTAAGCCTCTGCCTCACCCTCTTAAGCCACTGCATCACTCTCCTGAGCCTCTGCATCCCTCTCTCAAGCCTCTGCATCACTCTCTTGAGCCTCTGCATCACTTTCCTAAGCCTCTGCATTACTCTCTTGAGCCTCTGCATCCCTCTCTTGAGTCTCTGCACCACTCTCTTCAGGCTCTTCATCCCTCTCTTGAGCCTCTGCAACACTCTCTTCAGCCTCTGCATCACTCTCCTAAGCCTCTGAATCCCTCTCTTGAGGCCTCTGCCTAACTCTCTCGAGCCTCTGCATCACTCTCTTGATTCTCTGCATCACACTCGTAAGCCTCTGAATCACTCTCATGAGCCTCTGCATCACTCTCTAGAGCCTCTGCATCACTCTCTTCAGCCTCTGCATCACTCTCTTAAGCCTCTGCTTCCCTCTCTTGATTCTCTGCATCACTGTTGAGCCTCTGCATCACTCTCTTAAGCCTCTGCATCACTCTCGTAAGTCTCTGAATCACTCACTTGAGCCTCTGCATCACTCTTTGAGCCCCTGCATCCCTCTCTTGAGCTTCTGCATCACTATCTTGAGCCTCTGCATCACTTTTTTGATCCTCTGCATCACTCTCCTGAGCCTTTGCATCACTCTCTTGAGTCTCTGCATCACTCTCTTGAGCTTCTGCATCACTTTCTTAAGCCTCTGCATCCCTCTCTTCGTCTTCTGCATCACTCTCTTGAGCCTCTGAATCATTCTCTTGAGCCTCTGCATCCCTCCCTTAAGCCGCTACATCATTCTCTTGAATCTCTGCATCACTTTCTTGAGCCTCTGCATCACTCTCTTATGCCTGTGCATCACTCTCTTAAGACTCTGCATCTCTCTTTTTAGCCTGTGCATCACTCTCTTGAGCCTCTGCATCATTCTCCTAAGCCTCTGTATCACTCTCTTGAGCCTCTGCATCACTCTCTTAAGCCTCTGCATCACTCTCTTGAGCCTCTGTATCCATTTCTTAAGCCTCTGCATCACTCTCTTAAATCTCTGCATCACTCTCTTTAGCCTCTGCATCACTCTCCTCAGGCTCCGCAACCCTCACGTGAGCCTCTGCATCATCCTCCTAAGCCTCAGCATCACTCACTTTAGCCTCTGCATCATACTCTTCAGCCTCTGCATCCCTCTCTTGAGCCTCTGCATCATTCTCCTAAGCCTCTTCATCACTCTCTTGAGCCTCTGCATCACTTTTTGGAGCCTCTGCATCCCTCTCTTAAGCGTCTGCATCACTCTCTTAAGCCTCTGCATCTCTCTCTTTAGCCTCTGCATCACTCTCTGGAGCCTCTGCATCACTCTCTTGGGCCTCTGCATCACTCTCTTGAGCCTCTGCATACCTCTCTTGAGCCCCTGCATCATTTTCCTAAGCCTCTCAATCCCTCACTTGAGCCTCTGCATCCCATTCATGAGCCTCTGCATCCCTCTCTTGAGCCTTTGCATCACTCTCTTAAGCCTCTGCATCCCTGTCGTGAGCCTCTGCATCATTCTTTTGAGTCTCTTCATCCCTTTCTTCAAACCCCCCGGCAGTTTGCAAAATATCCCAAACATCCCAAATTCGACCCATGAGCTATATTTTGGAGCCAAATTCTGGCACTCTGCACGTATACGCTGTTTGAAATTATGATATTTTATAACGAAAACATGACAATTACTGAAAGCGGCAATGGATCACATTTTGCCCAAACCCTCCCTGCAGTTTAAAATATATCCCAAACATCCCAAATTCGACGCTTGAGTCATAATTTGGAGCAAAATTCGGGCTCTCTGCACGTATTAGCAGTTTGAAAATATGACATTTTATACCGAAAATATGCCAATTACTGAGTGCAGCGATGGATCACATTTTGCCCAAGCCATCCCTGCTGTTTTCAAAATATCCCAAACATCCCAAGTTTGACCCTTGAGCCATATTTTGGAGCCAAATTTTGGCTTTCTGCATGTATTCGTTGTTTGAAATTACGACTTTTTATACCGAAAATATGCCAATTACTGAAAGCAGCGATGGATCACATTTTGACGAAACCCTCTCTGCAGTTATCAAATTATCCAAAACATCCCAAATTCGACCCTTGAGTCATGTTTTGGAGTCAAATTCTGGCTCTCTGCACGTATTCGCAGTTTCGGTTTACGACTTTTTATACCGAAAATATGCCAATTACTGAGAGCGTCGATGGATCAAATTTTGCCCCCAACCTTCCCTGCAATTTTCAAAATATTCCAAACATCCTAAATTTGAACCTTGAGAATTATTTTGGAGCTAAATTCAGGCTCTCTGCACGTATTCGCAGTTTGAAATTACGACTCTTTATCCCAAACTTCCCAAATTTGACGCTTGAAAATATGCCAATTACTGAAAACAGCGATGGGTCTCATTTTGCTCAAACTACCTGGCAGTTTGCAAAATATCCCAAACATCCCAAATTCGACCTTTGAGCCATATTTTGGAGCCAAAATCAGGCTTTCTGCGAGTATTCGCAGTTTGAAATTACGACTTTTTATACCGAAAACATGACAATTACTGAAAACGGCGATGGATCACATTTTGCCCAAACCCTCCCTGCAGTTTTCAAAATATCCCAAACATTCCAAATTCGACGCTTGAGCCATATTTTGGAGCCAAATTCGGGCTCTCTGCACGTATTCGCAGTTTGAAATTATTTCATTTTCTACCGAAAATATGCCAATTACTGATTGCGACGATGGGTCACACTTTGCCCAAACTCCCCTGCAATTTTCATAATATTCCAAACATCCCAAATTCGACCCATGACCTATATTTTGGAGCCAAATTCTGGCTCTCTGCACGTATTCGCAGTTTGAAATTACGAGTTTTTATAGGGAAAATATGGCAATTACTGAGAGCGACGATGGATCACATTTTGCCCAAACCATCAATGTAGTTTTCAAAATATCCCAAACATCCCAAATTCGACCCTTGAGAATTATTTTGGAGCTAAATTCTGGCTCTCTGCAAGTATTCGCAGTTTGAAATTATGACTTTTTATCCCAAACATCCCAAATTTGACGCTTGAAAATAAGTCAATTACTGAAAGCAGCGATAAGGCATATTTTGCCCAAACCTCCCGGCAGTTTGGCAAAATATCCCAAACATCCCAAATTCGACCCATGAGCTATATTTTGGAGCCAAATTCTGCCTCTCTGCACGTATTCGCTGTTTGAAATTGCGACATTTTATAACGAAAACATGACAATTACTGAAAGCGGCAATGGATCACATTTTGCCCAAACCCTCTTTGCAGTTTTAAATATATCCCAAACATCCCAAATTCGACGCTTGAGCCATAATTTGGAGCAAAACTCGGGCTCTCTGCACGTATTAGTAGTTTGAAATTATGACATTTTATACCGAAAATATGCCATTTACAGAGTGCAGCGATGGATCACATTATGCACAAGCCATCCCTGCAGTTTTCAAAATATCCCAAACATTCCAAGTTTGACCCTTGAGTCATATTTTGGAGCCAAATTTTGGCTTTCTGCATGTATTCGTTGTTTGAAATTACGACTTTTTATACCAAAAATATGCCAATTACTGAAAGCAGCGATGGATCACATTTTGACGAAACCCTCTCTGCAGTTATCAAATTATCCCAAACATTCCAAATTCGACCCTTGAGCCGTATTTTGGAGCCAAATTCTGGCTCTCTGCACGTATTTGCAGTTTGAAATTACGAATTTTTTTACCGAAAATATGCCACCTACTGAGAACAGCGATGGATCACATTTTACCCAAACCCTCCATGCAGTTTTTAAAATATCCCAAACATCCCAAATTTGACCCTTGAGAATTATTTTGGAGCAAATTCTGGTTCTCTGCACGTATTCGCAGTTTGAAATTACGACTTTTTATCCCAAACATCCCAAATTTGACGCTTGAAAATATGCCAATTACTGAAAAAAGCGATGGGTCACATTTTGCCCAAACCCCCCCTGCAGTATGCAAAATATCCCAAACATCCCAAATTCGACCCTTGAGCCATATTTTGGAGCCAAATTCTGGGTTTCTGCCCAAACCCTCCCTGTAGTTTTCAAAATAAAGCAAACATCCCAAATGCGACGCTTGAGCTATATTTTGGAGCCAAATTCTGGCTCTCTGCATGTATTCCCTGCATCCCTCACTTGAGCCTCTGCATCCCTCTCTTGAGCCCCTGCATCCCTCAGTTGAGCCTCTGCATCCCTCTCTTGAGCCTCTGCATCCCTCTCTTAAACCTCTGAATCACTCTCTTAAGCCTCTGCATCACTCTCGTAAGCCTCTGAATCACTCTCTTGAGCCTCTGCATCCCTTTCTTGAGCCTCTGCATCACATTCTTGAGCCTCTGCATCACTCCCATGAGCCTCTACATCCCTCTCTTGAGCCTCTGCATCCCTCTCTTAAGCCTCTGCATCACTCTCTTGAGCCTCTGCATCACTCTCTTGAGCCTCTGCATCACTCTCTTGAGCCTCTGCATCCCTCTCTTAAGCCTCTGCATAACTCTCTTGAGCCTCTGCATCACTCTATTGAGCCTCTGCATCCCTCTCTTGAGCCTCTGCAACACTCTCTTCAGGCTCTGCATCACTTTCTTAAGCCTCTAAATCCCTCTCATGAGGCCTCTGAATCACTGTCTCGAGCCTCTGCATCACGCTCTTGATCCTGTGCATCTCTCTCTTGTGCCTCTGCTTCGCTCTCTTGAGCCTCTGTGTCACTCTCTAGAGCCTTTGCATCACTCCCTTCAGCCTCTGCATCACTCTCTTAAGCCTTTGCTTCCCTCTCTCGATCCTCTGCTTCACTCTCTTGAGCCTCTGCACCACTCTCTTGATCCTCTGCATCACTCTCTTGAGCCTCTGCATCCCTCTCTTGAACTCCTGCATCCCTCTCATGAGCCTCTGCATCCCTCTCTTGAGCCTTTGCATCACTCTCTTAAGCCTCTGCATCCCTCTCTTGAGCCTCTGTATCACTCTCAAGAGCCTCTGCATCCCTCTCTTGTGCCTCTGCTTCCTTCACTTGAGCCTCTGCATCCCTCTCTTCAGCCCCAGCATCCCTCAGTTGAGCCTCTGCATTCCTCTCTTGAACCTCTGCATCCCTCTCCTAAACCTCTGCATCACTCTCTTAAGCCTCTGCATCACTCTCGTAACCCTCTGAATCACTCTTTTGAGCCTCTGCATCCCTCTCTTGAGCCTCTGCATCACTCTCTTCTGCCTCTGCATCCCTCTCTTGAGCATCTGCATCACTCTCTTGAGCCTCTGCATCACTCTCATGAGCCTCTACATCCCTCTCTTGAGCCCCTGCATCCCTCTCTTAAGCCTCTGCATCACTCTCTTGAGCCTCTGCATCACTCTCTTGAGCCTCTGCATCCCTCTCTTAATCCTCTGCAACACTCTCTTCAGCCTCTGCATCACTCTCTTAAGCCTCTGCATCAATCTCTTGATCATCTGCATCACTCTCGTAAGTGACTTTTTGACTTTTGAAAAGTGACTTTTTTAACGTTATTCATGTAGTTTGATTTTCCGTATATATATTCGTTTTTACCAATATTTCGATACTACTTCATGTTTTCTCACGATATGTGATTTGGCCTTCAAATCTCAGAATTTTCAAATTTTGCATTTTTAAGCAAGTTTTCTTGCATTTTCTTTTGTACTATAAATCATCGAATTTAGCAATATTTTGACCTTTATCATCCCCCTTTTCCTTTATGTGATTTAAACAAAATATCATCGAATTAGGCAATATTTTGCCGTTTTTCAACGTTTTTGTGAATTTTCAGTTTATTGTTATTAATTCATTAAATATACGATAAAAATTATGCAAACACATAATTGATCAGAAAAAAACTTAAATACTTCATTTTCAATCATCTATTTGTTTCTCGTTAAAATACTGAGTAAGATATTGAAAAGGGGAGAAGTTCTGTTTTTATTGCATATATCGACGTTTCAGCCGGATTAGAGCCGTTTTACGTGTACATCTTCCATTGGTAATATAAACGGAAAATCAGGAATATTTTAGTTAATTCTAATGAAAACACATTGATTTTTATCATTTGTATTGGAAGGAACATCTTTATACGTCTTTTCTAGGATCTAAAAAATACGAAACGTCAAAAAATACATCTTCCATCGGTAATATAAACCGAAAATCAGGACAATTAGTTAATTTTAATTAAAACACGTTGATTTTTATCATTTGTATTGGAAGCAACATCTTTACACGTCTTTTTTAGGGTCTAAAAAATACGAAACGTCACTCTATGATTCGAAGTTAAAATCCTCAAATTTGGTATAATAATGACTTTTTTCACGTTTTTCATGTAGTTTGATATTACGTAAATATATTAATTTTACCAATATTTCGATACTATTTCATGTAGTATCACGATATGTGATTTGGCCTTCAAATCTCAGATTTTTGCATAATATTGCATTTTAAGCAAGTTTTCTTGCATTTTGTTTCGTACTAAAAATCATCGAAATCAGCAATATTTTGACGTTTATCATCCCCTTTTCCTTTATGTGATATAAACAAAATATTATCGAATTAGGCAATATTTTGCTGTTTTTCCACGTTTTTGTGAATTTTCAGTTTATTGCTATTAATTCATTAAATATACGATAAAAATAATGCAAACACATAATTGATTAGAAATTAACCTTAAACACTTCATTTTCAATCAACTATTTGTTTCTCGTTAAAATACTGAGTAAGATATTGAAAATGGGAGAAGTTCTGTTTTTATTGCATATATCGACGTTTCAGCCGGATTAGAGCGGTTTTACGTGTACATCTTCCATCGGTAATATAAACGGAAAATCAGGAACATTTTAGTTAATTCTAATGAAAACACATTGATTTTTATCATTTGTATTTGAAACAACATTGTCATATGTCTTTTCTTGGATCTAAATAATACGAAACCTCGCTCTATGATTTGAAGTTAAAATCCTCAAATATGGTAATATAGTGACTTTTTTCACGTTATTCATGTAGTGTGATTTTACGTATATATATTCGTTTTTACCAATATTTCGATACTACTTCATGTTTTCTCACGATATGTGATTTGGCCTTCAAATCTCAGAATTTCGCAAATTTTGCATTTTTAAGCAAGTTTTCTTGCATTTTGTTTTGTACTAAAAATCATCGAATTTATCAATATTTTGACCTTTATCATCCCCTTTTCCTGTATGTGATTTAAACAAAATATCATCGAATTAGGCCTTTTTTCCACGTTTTTTTGAATTTTCAGTTTATTGTTATTAATTCATTAAATATACGATAAAAATTATGCAAACACATAATTGATCAGAAAATAACCTTAAATACTTCATTTTCAATCATCTATTTGTTTCTCGTTAAAATACTGAGTAGGATATTGAAAAGGGGAGAAGATTTGTTTTTATTGCATATATCGACGTTGCATTCGAAGTAGAACGATTTTACGTGTACATCTTCCATCGTTAATATAAACCGAAAATCAGGAAAATTTTAGTTAATATTAATGAAAACACATTGATTTTTATCATTTGTATTGGAAGCAACATCTTTATACGTCTTTTCTAGGGTCTAAAAAATACGAAACGTCGCTCTATGATTCGAAGGTAAAATCCTCAAATTTGGTATAATAATGACTTTTTCACAAAACTTTTTATTCACAAAAATTAAATTGTGAATTTTTCACAGCTGACTAACTCCCAGGTACCTATTTTACCCCTGTTACCTAGCAGTAAAATAGGTACTTGGGAGTTAGTCAGCTGTCACGGGCTGCTTCCTGGGGGTGGAGGCCTGGTCGAGGACCGGGCCGCGGGGACTCTAAAAAGCCCCGAAATCATCTCAAGATAACCTCAAGAAGATACCCGATACTATGTGAATTACTGAGAGCGGCGATAGGTCACATTTTGCCCATACCCCTTCCTTGTAGTTTTCAAAATATCCCAATCATCCCAAATTCGACCATTGAGAATTATTTTGGAGCCAAATTCTGGCTCTCTGCAAGTATTCGCAGTTTGAAATTACGACTTTTTATCCTAAATATCCCATATTTGTCGCTTGAAAATATGCCAATTACTGAAAGAAGCGTTGGGTCACATTTTGCCCAACCCCCCTGCAGTTTGCAAAATATCCCAAACATGCCAAATTCGACCTTTGAGCCAAACTTTGGAGCCAAATTCTGACTTTCTGCGCTTATTCGCTGTTTGAAATTACGAATTTTTATACCGAAAATTTGCCAATTACTGAAAGCGGCGATGGATCACATTTTGCCCAAACCCTCCCTCCAGTTTTCAGAATATACCAAACATCCCAAATTCAACGCTTTAGCCATAATTTGGAGCCAAATTCTGGTTCTCTGTACGTATTCGCAGTTTGAAATTACGACTTTTTATACCGAAAATATGCCAATTACTGAGAGCGGCGATGGATCACATTATGCCCAAACCTTCCTGCAGTTTTCGAAATATCCCATACATCCCAAATTCGACCCTTAAGAATTATTTTGGAGCTAAATTCTGGCTCTCTGAACGTTTTCGCAGTTTGATATTACGACTTTTTATACCGAAAACATGACAATTACTAAAAGCGGCGATGGATCACATTTTGCCTAAACCCTCCCTGCAGTTTTCAAAATATCACAAACATCCCCAAATCGACGCTTGAGCCATATTTTGGAGCCAAATTCGGGGTCTCTGCACGTGTTCGCAGTTTGAAATTATTTCATTTTATACCGAAAATATGCCCATCAAATGGCAAAATGTGACCCATCGCTTCTTTCAGTAATTGGCATCATTTCAAACGAAAAATTTTGGATGTTTAGGATAAAAAGTCGTAATTTCAAACTGCGAATACATGCAGAAAGCCAAAATTTGGCTCCT
Organism: Procambarus clarkii; assembly: GCF_040958095.1. NCBI lineage: Eukaryota > Metazoa > Arthropoda > Malacostraca > Decapoda > Cambaridae > Procambarus > Procambarus clarkii. The sequence goes on from NW_027189669.1 coordinate 97,146, forward strand.
AAATAGGGCTCAAGGGTTGAATTGGGGATGTTTGGGATATTTTGAAAACTGAAGGGAGGGCCTGGGCAAAATGTGGTCCATCGCCGCACTCAGTAATTGGCATATTTTCGGTATAAAAAGTCGTAATTTCAAACTGCGAATACGTGCAGAGAGCCAGAATTTGGCTCCAAATTATGGCTGAAGCGTTGAATTTGGGATGTTTGGGATATTTTGAAAACTGCAGGGAGGGTTCGGGCAAAATGTGATCCATCGCCGCTTTCAGTAATTGGCATATTTTCGGTATAAAAAATCGTAATTTCAAACAGCGAATAAGCGCAGAAAGCCAGAATTTGGCTCCAAAATATGGCTCAAAGGTCGAATTTGGCATGTTTGGGATATTTTGCAAACTGCAGGGGGGTTTGGGCAAAATGTGACCCAACGCTTCTTTCAGTAATTGGCATATTTTCAAGCGACAAATATGGGATATTTAGGATAAAAAGTCGTAATTTCAAACTGCGAATACTTGCAGAGAGCCAGAATTTGGCTCCAAAATAATTCTCAATGGTCGAATTTGGATGATTGGGATATTTTGAAAACTACAAGGAAGGGGTATGGGCAAAATGTGATCTATCGCCGCTCTCAGTAATTCACATAGTATCGGGTATCTTCTTGAGGTTATTTTGAGATGATTTCGGGGCTTTTTAGTGCCCCCGCGGCCCGGTCCTCGACCAGGCCTCCACCCCCAGGAAGCAGCCCGTGACAGCTGACTAACTCCCAAGTACCTATTTTACTGCTAGGTAACAGGGGTAAAATAGGTACCTGGGAGTTAGTCAGCTGTGAAAAATTCACAATTTAATTTTTGTGAATAAAAAGTTTTGTGAAAAAATCATTATTATACCAAATTTGAGGATTTTACCTTCGAATCATAGAGCGACGTTTCGTATTTTTTAGACCCTAGAAAAGACGTATAAAGATGTTGCTTCCAATACAAATGATAAAAATCAATGTGTTTTCATTAAAATTAACTAAAATGTTCCTGATTTTCGGTTTATATTAACGATGGAAGATGTACACGTAAAACCGTTCTACTCGACTGAAACGTCGATATATGCAATAAAAAAGATCTCTCCCCTTTTAATATCTTACTCAGTATTTTAACGAGAAACAAATAGATGATTGAAAATGAAGTATTTAAGGTTATTTTCTGATCAATTATGTGTTTGCATAATTTTTATCGTATATTAATGAATTAATAACAATAAACTGAAAATTCAAAAAACGTGGAAAAACGGCCTAATTCGATGATATTTTGTTTAATCACATAAAGAAAAGGGATGATAAAGGTCAAAATATTTGATTTCGATGATTTTTAGTACGAAACAAAATGCAAGAAAACTTGCTTAAAATGCAAATTTGCGAAATCTGAGATTTGAAGGCCAAATCACATATCGTGATACTACATGAAATAGTATCGAAATATTGGTAAAATGAATATATTTACGTAATATCAAACTACATGAAAAACGTGAAAAAAGTCATTATTATACCAAATTTGAGGTTAACTTCGAATCATAGAGCGACGTTTCGTATTTTTTAGACCCAAGAAAAGACGTATAAAGATGTTGCTTCAATACAAATGATAAAAATAATGTGTTTTCATTAAAATTAACTAAAATGTTCCTGATTTTCGGTTTATATTACCGATGGAAGATGTACACGTAAAACCGTTCTAATCCGGCTGAAACGTCGATATATGCAATAAAAATAGAACTTCTCCCCCTTTTCAATATCTTACTCAGTATTTTAACGAGAAACAATAGATGATTGAAAATGAAGTATTTAAGGTTATTTTCTGATCAATTATGTGTTTGCATAATTTTTATCGTAATATAATGAATTAATAACAATACACTGAAAATTCACAGAAACGTGGAAAAACGGCCTAATTCGATGATATTTTGTTTAAATCACATAAAGAAAAAGGGTCACACATAAAGGTCAAAATATTGATAAATTCGATGATTTTTAGTACAAAACATAATGAAAGAAAACTTGCTTAAAATGCAAAATTTGCGAAATTCTGAGATTTGAAGGCCAAATCACATATCGTGATACTACATGAAATAGTATCGAAATATTGGTAAAAATGAATATATTTCCGTAATATCAAACTACATGAAAAACGTGAAAAAAGTCATTATTATACCAAATTTGAGGATTTTAACTTCGAATCATAGAGCGACGTTTCGTATTTTTTAGACCCAAGAAAAGACGTATAAAGATGTTGCTTCCAATACAAATGATAAAAATTAATGTGTTTTCATTCAAATTCACTAAAATGTTCCCGATTTTCGGTTTATATTACCGATGGAAGATGTACACGTAAAACCGTTCTAATCCGGCTGAAACGTCGATATATGCAATAAAAACAGAACTTCTCCCCTTTTCAATATCTTACTCAGTATTTTAACGAGAAACAAATAGTTGATTCAAAATGAAGTGTTTAAGGTTATATTTTGATCAATTATGTGTTTATATCATTTTTATCGTATATTTAATGAAATAATAGCAATAAACTGAAAATTCACAAAAACGTTGAAAACGGCAAAATATTGCCTACTTCGATTATATTTTGTTTAAATCACATAAAGGAAAAGGGGATGATAAAGGTAAAAATATTGCTAAATTCGATGATTTTTAGTACAAAACAAAATGCAAGAAAACTTGCTTAAAAATGCAAAATTTGCGAAATTTTGAGATTTGAAGGCTAAATCACATATCGTGAGAAAACATAAAATATTATCGAAATATTGGTAAAATTAATATATTTACGTAATATCAAACTACATGAAAACGTGAAATTTTTTTTCACGTTTTATCAATATCATTAGGGATATTATGGAAACTGTAGAGAGGGTTTTTGCAAAATGTGATCTATCGTCGCTTTAAGTAATTTGCATATTTTCGGTATAAAAGTCGTAATTTCAAACTGGGAATACATGCTAAGAGCCAGAATTTGGCTCCAAAATTTCGTTCAAGCGTCGAATTTGGGATGTTTGCAATATTTTGAAAACTGCAGGGAGGGTTTGGGCAAAATGTGATCCATCGCCGCTCTCAGTAAATGGCATATTTTTGGTATAAAAAGACGTAATTTCAAACTGCGAATACGTGCAGAGAGCCCGAATTTTGCTTCAAAATATGGCTCAAGCGTCGAATTCGGGATATTTGGGATATTTTGAAAACTGCAGGGGAGGGGGGCAAAATGTGACCTATCGCTTATTTTAGTAATTGACAAATTTTCGGTATAAAATGTCGTAATTTCAAACTGCGAATATGTGCAGAGAGCCAGAATTTGGCTGCAAAATATGGCTCAAGGGTCGAATTTTGGATGTTTGGGATAATTTGAAAACTGCAGAGAGGGTTTCGGCAAAATATGATCCATCGCCGCTTTCAGTAATTGGCATATTTTCGGAATAAAAAGTCGTGATTTCAAACTGCGAATACGTGCAGAGAACCCAAATTTGGCTCCAAAATATGGCTCAAGCTTCGAATTTGGGATGTTTGGGATATTTTGAAACCTGCAGGGAAGGTTTGGGCAAAATGTGATCCATCGCTGCTTTCAGTAATTGTCATGTTTTCGGCATAAAAAATCGTAATTTCAGACAGCGAATACGCGCAGAAAGACAGAATTTGGCTCCAAAATATGGCTCAAGGGTCGAATTTGGGATGTTTGGGATATTTTGCAAACTGCAGGGGGGTTTGGGTAAAATGTGACCCATCGCTTTTTTCAGTAATTGGCATATTTTCTAGCGTCAAATTTGGGATGTTTGGGATAAAAAGTCGTAATTTCAAACTGCGAATACGTGCAGAGAACCAGAATTTGGCTCCAAAATAATTCTCAAGGGTCAAATTTGGGATGTTTTGGATATTTTAAAAACTGCATGGAGGGTTTGGGTAAAATGTAATCCATCGCTGCTCTCAGTAGGTGGCATATTTTCGGTAAAAAAATTCGTAATTTCAAACTGCAAATAAGTGCAGAGAGCCAGAATTTGGTTCCAAAATACGGCTCAAGGGTCGAATTTGGAATGTTTGGGATAATTTGATAACTGCAGAGAGGGTTTCGTCAAAATGTGGTCCATCGCTGCTTTCAGTAATTGGCATATTTTCGGTATAAAATGTCATACTTTCAAACTACTAATACGTGCAGAGAGCCCGAATTTTGCTCCAAATTATGGCTCAAGCGTCGAATTTGGGATGTTTGGGATATATTTAAAACTGCAAAGAGGGTTTGGGCAAAATGTGATCCATTGCCGCTTTCAGTAATTGTCATGTTTTCGTTATAAAATGTCGCATTTTCAAACAGCGAATACGTGCAGAGAGGCAGAATTTGGCTCCAAAATATAGCTCATGGGTCGAATTTGGGATGTTTGGGATATTTTGCAAACTGCCGGGAGGTTTGGGCAAAATGTGACCCATCGCTGCTTTCAGTAATTGGCTTATTTTCAAGCGTCAAATTTGGGATGTTTGGGATAAAAAGTCATAATTTCAAACTGCGAATACATGCAGAGAGCCAGAATTTAGCTCCAAAATATTCTCAAGGGTCGAATTTGGGATGTTTGGGATATTTTGAAAACTACATTGATGGTTTAGGCAAAATGTGATCCATCGCTGCTCTCAGTAATTGCCATATTTTCCCTATAAAAACTCGTAATTTCAAACTGCGAATACGTGCAGAGAGCCAGAATTTGGCTCCAAAATATAGGTCATGGGTCGAATTTGGGATGTTTGGAATATTATGAAAATTGCAGGGGAGTTTGGGCAAAGTGTGACCCATCGTCGCAATTAGTAATTGGCATATTTTCGGTAGAAAATGAAATAATTTCAAACTGCGAATACGTGCAGAGAGCCCGAATTTGGCTCCAAAATATGGCTCAAGCGTCGAATTTGGAATATTTGGGATATTTTGAAAACTGCAGGGAGGGTTTGGGCAAAATGTGATCCATCGCCGTTTTCAGTAATTGTCATGTTTTCGGTATAAAAAGTCGTAATTTCAAACTGCGAATACTCGCAGAAAGCCTGATTTTGGCTCCAAAATATGGCTCAAAGGTCGAATTTTGGATGTTTGGGATATTTTGCAAACTGCCAGGGAGTTTGAGCAAAATGAGACCCATCGCTGTTTTCAGTAATTGGCATATTTTCAAGCGTCAAATTTGGGAAGTTTGGGATAAAGAGTCGTAGTTTCAAACTGCGAATACGTGCAGAGAGCCAGAATTTAGCTCTAAAATAATTCTCAAGGTTCAAATTTAGGATGTTTGGAATATTTTGAAAATTGCAGGGAAGGTTGGGGGCAAAATTTGATACATTGCCGCTCTCAGTAATTGGCATATTTTCGGTATAAAAAGTCGTAAACTCAAACTGCAAATACGTGCATAGAGCCAGAATTTGACTCCAAAACATGACTCAAGGGTCGAATTTGGGATGTTTGGGATAATTTGATAACTGCAGAGAGGGTTTCGTCAAAATGTGATCCATCGCTGCTTTCAGTAATTGGCATATTTTCGGTATAAAAAAGTCGTAATTTCAAACAACGAATACTTGCAGAAAGCCAAAATTTGGCTCCAAAATATGGCTCAAGGGTCAAACTTGGGATGTTTGGGATATTTTGAAAACAGCAGGGATGGCTTGGGCAAAATGTGATCAATCGCTGCACTCAGTAATTGGCATATTTTCGGAATAAAATGTCATAATTTCAAACTGCTTTTACGTGCAGAGAGCCCGAATTTTGCTCCAAATTATGACTCAAGCTTCGAATTTGGGATGTTTGGGATATATTTAAAACTGCAGGGAGGGTTTGGGCAAAATGTGATCCATTGCCGCTTTCAGTAATTGTCATGTTTTCGTTATAAAATGTCGTAATTTCAAAGAGCGAATACGTGCAGAGTGCCTGCACAAAGAGTGCATACGTGAATACGTGCAAAATATAGCTCATGGGTCGAATTTGGGATGTTTGGGATATTTTGCAAACTGCCGGGGGGTTTGGGCAAAATTTGACCCATCGCTGCTTTCAGTAATTAGCTAATTTTCAAGCGTCAAATTTGGGATGTTTGGGATAAAAAGTCATAATTTCAAACTGCGAATAGATGCAGGGAGCCAGAATTTAGCTCAAAAATAATTCTCAAGGGTCGAATTTGGGATGTTTGGGATATTTTGAAAACTACAGGGAAGGTTTGGGCAAAATGTGATCCATCGCTGCTCTCAGTAATTGGCATATTTTCGGTATAAAAACTTGTAATTTCAAACTGCGAATACGTGCAGAGAGCTAGAATTTGGCTCCAAAATATGGCTCAAGCGTTGAATTTGGGATGTTTGGGATATTTTGGAAACAGCAGGGAGGGTTTGGGAAAGAAAGTGATCCATCGCAGGTTTCAGTAATTGGCATATTTTCGGTATAAAAGTCGTAATTTCAAACTGGGAATACATGCAGAGAGCCCAAATGGGGTTTCAAAATATGGCTCAAGCGTCGATTTTTGGGATGTTTGGGATATTTTTAAAACTGCAGGGTGGGGGGGTTTGGGCAAAATGTGACCTATCGCTGCTCTCAGTAATTGACATATTTTCGGTATAAAAAGTAGTAATTTCAAACTGCGTATACGTGCAGAGAGCTAGATTTTGGCTCCAAAATATGGCCCAAACGTTGAATTTGGGATATTTGGGATAATTTGAAAACTGCAGAGAGAGTTTCGTCAAAATGTGAAACATCGCTGCTCTCAGTAATTGGCATATTTTCGGTATAAAAAGTCGTAATTTCAAAACACGAATACATGCAGAAAGCCCAAATTTGGCTCCAAAATATGGCTCAAGGGTCAAATTTGTGATGTTTAGGATATTTTGGAAACTGCAGGGAGGGTTTGGGCAAAATGTGATCCATCGCCGCTTTCAGTAATTGGCATATTTTCGGTATAAAAAGTCGTAATTTCAAACTGCGAATACGTGCAGAGAGCCCGAATTTGGCTCGAAAATATGGCTCAAACGTCGAATTTGGGATGTTTGGGATATTTTAAAAACTGCAGGGAGGGTTTGGGCAAAATGATATCCATCGCCGCTTTCAGTAATTGTCATGTTTTCGGTATAAAAAGTCGTAATTTCAAACATCGAATAAGCGCAGAAAGCCAGAATTTGGCTCCAAAATATAGCTCAAGCGTTGAATTTGGGATGTTTGGGATATTTTGAAAACTGCAGGGGGGGGGGGTTTGGGCAAAATGTGACCTATCGCTGCTCTCAGTAATTGACATATTTTCGGTATAAAAAGTAGTAATTTCAATCTGCGTATACGTGCAGAGAGCTAGAATTTGGCTCCAAAATATGGCCCAAACGTTGAATTTGGGATATTTGGGATAATTTGAAAACTGCAGAGAGGGTTTCGTCAAAATGTGATCCATCGCTGCTTTCAGTAATTGGCATATTTTCAAGCGACAAATTTGGGATATTTAGGATAAAAAGTCGTAATTTCAAACTGCGAATACTTGCAGAGAGCCAGAATTTGGCTCCAAAACAATTCTCAATGGTCGAATTTGGGATGATTGGGATGTTTTGAAAACTACAAGGAAGGGGTATGGGCAAAATATGACCTATCGCCGCTCGCAGTAATTCACATAGTATCGGGTATCTTCTTGAAGTTATCTTGATATGATTTCGGGGCTTTTTAGTGTCCCCGCGGCCCGGTCTTCGACCAGGCCTCCACCACCAGGAAACAGCCCGTGACAGCTGACTAACTCCCAGGTACCTATTTTACCCCTGTTACCAAGCAGTAAAATAGGTACCTAAGAGTTAGTCAGCTGTCACGGGCTGCTTCCTGGGGGTGGAGGCCTGGTCGAGGACCGGGCCGCGGGGACACTAAAAAGCCCCGAAATCATCTCAAGATAACCTCAAGAAGATAACCGATACTATGTGAATTACTGAGAGCGGCGATAGGTCACATTTTGCCCATACCCCTTCCTTGTAGTTTTCAAAATATCCCAATCATCCCAAATTCGACCATTGAGAGTTATTTTGGAGCCAAATTCTGGCTCTCTGCAAGTATTCGCAGTTTGAAATTACGACTTTTTATCCTAAATATCCCAAATTTGTCCGTACAAAAAGTCGTAATTTCAAACTGCGAATATGTCCAGAGAGCCGCAATTTGACTCCAAAATTTGGCTCAAGGGTTGAATTTGGGATGTTAGTGATATTTTGAAAACTGCAGGGGGGTTTGGGCAAAATGTGACCCATCCCCGCTCTCAGTAATTGTCATATTTTCGGTATAAAATGACGTAATTTCAAACTGCGAATACGTGCAGAGAGCCAGAACTTGGCTCCAAAATATAGCTCAAACGTCGAATTTGGGATGTTTGGGATATTTTGAAAACTGCAGGGGGGGGGGGGTTTGGGCGAAATGTGACCCATCGCTGCTTTCAGTAATTGACATATTTTCGGTATAAAATGTCGTAATTTCAACCTACAAATATGTGCAGAGAGCCAGAATTTGGCTCCAAAATATGGTTCAAGGGTTGAATTTGGGATGCTTGGGGTTTTTGAAAACTGAATAGTGGGCTTGGGCAAAATGTGATCTATCGTCGCTTTTAGTAATTGGCATATTTTCGGTATAAAAAGTCGTTTTTCAAACTGCGAATACGTGCAGAAAGCCAGAATTTGGCTCCAAAATCCAAAATCCAAGGGTCGAATTTAGGATGTTTGGAATATTTGAAAACTGCAAGAGGGTTTGGGCTAAATGTGACGCATCGCTGCTCTCAGTAATTGGCATTTTTTCAGTATAAAAAGTCGTAATTTCAAACTGCGAATACGTGCAGAGAGCCAGAATTTGACTCCAAAATAAGGCTCCAGGGTTCAATTTGGGATGTTTTGGATATTTTGAAACGTGTAGGGAAGGGGGAGGCTTTGGGCAAAATGTGACCCATCGCATCTCTTAGTAATTAACATATTTTCGGTATAAAATGTCGTAATTTCAACCTGCGAATAAGTGCAGAGAGCCAGAATTTGGTTCCAAAATATGGCTCATGGGTCGAATTAGGGATGCTTGGGATATTTTGAAAACTGCAGTAAGGGTTTGGGAAACATGTGACCCATCGCCGCTGTCATTAATTGACATATCTTCGGTGTATAAATTCGTAATTTCAAACTGCGAATATGTGCAGAGGGCCAGAATTTGGTTCCAAAATATGGCTCATGGGTCGAATTAGGGATGCTTGGGATATTTTGAAAACTGCAGGAAAGGTTTGGGAAAAATGTGACCCATCGCCGCTCTCAGTAATTGACATATCTTCGGTGTATAAATTCGTAATTTCAAACTGCGAATATTTGGAGAGAGCCAGAATTTGGCTCCAAAATATGGCTCAAGCGTCGAATTTGGGATGTTTTGGATATTTTGAAAAATGCAGGGACGACTTTATGCAAAATGTGATCCATCGCCGCACTCAGTAATTGTTATATTTTCGGTATAAAATGTCGTAATTTCAAACTGCGAATACGTTCAGAGAGCCAGCATTTAGCTCCAAAATAATTCTCATTGGTCGAATTTGGGATGTTTGGGATATATTGAAAACTGCAGGGGGGTTTGAGCAAAATGTGACCAATCGTCGCAATCAGTAATTGGCATATTTTCGGTATAAAATGACGTAATTTCAAACTGCGAATACGTGCAGAGAGCGAGAATTTGGCTCCAAAATATGGCTCAAGCGTAGAATTTGGGATGTTTGGGATATTTTGAAAACTTCAGGGGCGGCTTTATGCAAAATGGGATCCATCGCCGCACTCAGTAATTGGCATGTTTTCGGTAGAAAATGAAATAATTTCAAACTGCTAATATGTGCAGAGAGCCCGAATTTGGCTCCAAAATATGGTTCAAGCGTCGAATTTGGGATATTTAGGATATATTGAAAACTGCAGGGAGGGTTTTGGCAAAATTTGATCCATTGCCGCTTTCAGTAATTGTCATGTTTTCATTATAAAATGTCGTAATTTCAAACAGCGAATACGTGCAGAGAGCCAGAATTTGGCTCAGGCTGAAGAGAATGATGCAGAGGCTTAAGAGAGGGATGAAGAAACTCAAAGAGTGATGCAGACGCTCAAGACAGGGGATGCAGAGGCTTAAGAGAGGGATGCAGAGACTCAAAAGAATGATGCAGAGGCTCACGACAGGGATGCAGAGGCTTAAGTGAGTGATGCAAAGGCTCAAGAGAGGGATGCAGAGGCTCATGAGAGGGATGCAGAGGCTCAAGTGAGGGATTGAGAGGCTTAGGAAAATGATGCAGAGGCTCAAGAGAGGATGCAGAGGCTCAAGAGAGTGATGCAGAGGCCCAAGAGAGTGATGCAGAGGCTCAAGAGAGTGATGCAGAGGCTAAGGAGAGTGATGCAGAGGCTTAAGAGAGGGATGCAGACGCTTAAGAGAGGGATGCAGAGGCTCCAAAAAGTGATACAGAGGCTCAAGAGAGTGATGAAGAGGCTTAGGAGAATGATGCAGAGGCTCAAGAGAGGGATGCAGAGGCTGAAGAGTATGATGCAGAGGCTAAAGTGAGTGATGCTGAGGCTTAGGAGGATGATGCAGAGGCTCAAGAGAGGGTTGCGGAGCCTGAAGAGAGTGATGCAGAGGCTAAAGAGAGTGATGCAGAGGTTTAAGAGAGTGATGCAGAGGTTTAAGAAATGGATACAGAGGCTCAAGAGAGTGATGCACAGGCTTAAGAGAGTGATGCAGAGGCTCAAGAGAGTGATGCAGAGGCTTAGGAGAATGATGCAGAGGCTCAAGTCGTAATTTCAAACTGCGAATACGTGCAGAGAGCCAGAATTTGACACCAAACTAAGGCTCCAGGGACGAATTTGGGATGTTGGGATATTTTGAAACGTGCAGGTGGGGGGGGGGGGGTTGGACAAAATGTGACCCATCGCCGCTCTCAGTAATTGGCATATTTTCGTTATAAAAAGTCGAAATTTCAAACAGTGAATACGTGCAGAGAGCCCGAATTTTGCTTCAAAATATGGCTCAAGCGTAGTATTTGGGATGTTTTGGATATTTTGCAAACTGCCGGGGGGTTTGGGCAAAATGTGACCCATCGCTGCTTTCAGTAATTGGCTTATTTTCAAGCGTCAAATTTGGGAAGTTTGGGATAAAAAGTCATAATTTCAAACTGCGAATACGTGCAGAGAGCCAGAATTTAGCTCCAAAATAATTCTCAAGGTTCAAATTTAGGATGTTTGGGATATTTTGAAAATTGCTGGGAAGGTTTGGGGCAAAATTTGATCCATCGCCGCTTTCGGTAATTGGCATATTTTCGGTATGAAAAGTCGTAATTTCAAATTGCGAATACATGCAGAAAGCCAAAATTTGGCTCCTAAATAGGGCTCAAGGGTTGAATTGGGGATGTTTGGGATATTTTGAAAACTGAAGGGAGTGCCTGGCAAAATGTGGTCCATCGCCGCACTCAGTAATTGGCATATTTTCGGTATAAAATGAAATAATTTCAAACTGCGAACACGTGCAGAGACCCCGAATTTGGCTCTAAAATATGGCTCAAGCGTCGAATTTGGGATGTTTGGGATATTTTGAAAACTGCAGAAAGGGTTTGGGCAAAATGTGATCCATCGCCGCTTTCAGTAATTGTCATGTTTTCGGTATAAAAAGTCGTAATTTCAAACAGCGAATACGTTGAGAGAGCCAGAATTTAGCTCCAAAATAATTCTCAAGGGTCAAATTTGGGATGTTTGGGATATTTCGAAAACTGCAGGGAAGGTTTGGGCAAAATGTGATCCATCGCCGCTCTCAGTAATTGGCATATTTTCGGTATAAAAAGTCGTAATTTCAAACTGCGAATACGTGCAGAAAGCCAGAATTTGGCTCCAAATTATGGCTAAAGCGTTGAATTTGGGATATTTGGGATATTTTGAAAACTGCAGAGAGGGTTTGCGCAAAATGTGATCCATCGCCGCTTTCAGTAATTGGCATGTTTTCGGTATAAAAAGTCGTAATTTCAAACAGCGAATAAGCGCAGAAAGTCAGAATTTGGCTCCAAAATATGGCTCAAAGGTCGAATTTGGCATGTTTGGGATATTTTGCAAACTGCAGGGGGGTTTGGGCAAAATGTGACCCATCGCTTCTTTCAGTAATTGGCATATTTTCAAACGACAAATTTGGGATGTTTAGGATAAAAAGTCGTAATTTCAAACTGCGAATACATGCAGAAAAGCCAAACGTTGGCTCCAAAATATGGCTCAAGGGTCGAATTGGGGATGTTTTGGATATTTTGAAAACTGCAGGGATGGGGGCAAAATGTGATCCATCACCGCACTCAGTAATTGGCATATTTTCGGTATAAAATTAAATAATTTCAAACTGCGAACACGTGCAGAGACCCCGAATTTGGCTCCAAAATATGGCTCAAGCGTCAAATTGGGGATGTTTTGGATATTTTCAAAACTGTAGAGAGGGTTTAGGCATAATGTTATCCTTCGCCGCTTACAGTAATTGTCATGTTTTCGGTATAAAAAGTCGTAATTTCAAACTGAGAATACGTGCAGAGAGCCAGAATTTGGCTCCAAATTATGGCTAAAGCGTTGAAATTGGGATGTTTGGGATATTTTGAAAACTGCAGGGAGGGTTCGGGCAAAATGTGATCCATCGCCGCTTTCAGTAATTGGCATATTTTCGGTATAAAAAATCGTAATTTCAAACAGCGAATAAGCGCAGAAAGCCAGAATTTGGCTCCAAAATATGGCTCAAAGGTCGAATTTGGCATGTTTGGGATATTTTGCAAACTGCAGGGGGGTTTGGGCTAAATGTGACCCATCGCTTCTTTCAGTAATTGGCATATTTTCAAACGACAAATTTGGGATATTTAGGATAAAAAGTCGTAATTTCAAACTGCGAATACTTGCAGAGAGCCAGAATTTGGCTCCAAAATAATTCTCAATGGTCGAATTTGGGATGATTGGGATATTTTGAAAACTACAAGGAAGGGGTATGGGCAAAATGTGACCTATCACCGCTCTCAGTAATTCACATAGTATCGGGTATCTTCTTGAGGTTATCTTGAGATGATTTCGGGGCTTTTTAGTGTCCCCGCGGCCCGGTCCTCGACCAGGCCTCCACCCCCAGGATGCAGCCCGTGACAGCTGACTAACTCTCAGGTACCTATTTTACTGCTAAGTAACAGGGGTAAAATAGGTACCTGGGAGTTAGTCAGCTGTCACGGGCTGCTTCCTGGTTGTGGAGACCTGGTCGAGGACCGGGCCGCGGGGACACTAAAAAGCCCCGAATTCATCTCAAGATAACCTCAAGAAGATAACCGATACTATGTGAATTACTGAGAGCGGCGATAGGTCACATTTTGCCCATACCCCTTCCTTGTAGTTTTCAAAATATCCCAATCATCCCAAATTCGACCATTGAGAATTATTTTGGAGCCAAATTCTGGCTCTCTGCAAGTATTCGCATTTTGAAATTACGACTTTTTATCCTAAATATCCCAAATTTGTCGGTACAAATAGTCGTAATTTCAAACTGCGAATATGTCCAGAGAGCCGCAATTTGACTCCAAAATTTTGCTCAAGGGTTGAATTTGGGATGTTGGGGATATTTTGAAAACTGCAGGGGGGTTTGGGCAAAATGTGACCCATCCCCGCTCTCAGTAATTGGCATATTTTCGGTATAAAATGACTTAATTTCAAACTGCGAATACGTGCAGAGAGGCTCCAAACTTGGCTCCAAACTATGGCTCAAACGTCGAATTTGGGATGTTTGGAATATTTTGAAAACTGCCGGGGGGGGGGGGGTTTGGGGTTTGGGCGAAATGTGACCAATCGCTGCTTTCAGTAATTGACATATTTTCGGTATAAAATGTCGTAATTTCAACCTACAAATATGTGCAGAGAGCCAGAATTTTGTTCCAAAATATGGCTCATGGGTCGAATTAGGGATGCTTGGGATATTTTGAAAACTGCAGGAAGGGTTTGGGAAAAATGTGACCCATCGCCGCTCACAGTAATTGACATATCTTCGGTGTATAAATTCGTAATTTCAAACTGCGAATATGTGCAGAGTGCCAGAATTTGGTTCCAAAATATGGCTCATGGGTCGAATTAGGGATGCTTGGGATATTTTGAAAACTGCAGGAAGGGTTTGGGAAAAATGTGACCCATCGCCGCTCTCAGTAATTGACATATCTTCTGTGTTTAAATTCGTAATTTCAAACTGCGAATATGTGCAAAGAGCCAGAATTTGGCTCCAAAATATGGCTCAAGCGTCGAATTTGGGATGTTTGGGATATTTTGAAAACTGCAGGGACGACTTTATGCAAAATGTGATCCATCGTCGCACTCAGTAATTGTTATATTTTCGGTATAAAATGTCGTAATTTCAAACTGCAAATACGTTCAGAGAGCCCGCATTTAGCTCCAAAATAATTCTCATTGGTCGAATTTGGGATGTTTCGGATATATTGAAAACTGTAGGGGGGTTTGAGCAAAATGTGACCAATCGTCGCAATCAGTAATTGGCATATTTTCGGTATAAAATGACGTAATTTCAAACTGCGAATACGTGCAGAGAGCGAGAATTTGGCTCCAAAATATGGCTCAAGCGTAGAATTTGGGATGTTTGGGATATTTTGAAAACTTCAAGGGCGGCTTAATGCAAAATGGGATCCATCTCCGCACTCAGTAATTGGCATATTTTCGGTAGAAAATGAAATAATTTCAAACTGCTAATACGTGCAGAGAGCCCGAATTTGGCTCCAAAGTTTGGCTCAAGCGTCGAATTTTGGATATTTTGGATATATTGAAAACTGCAGGGAGGGTTTTGGCAAAATTTGATCCATTGCCGCTTTCAGTAATTGTCATGTTTTCATTATAAAATGTCGTAATTTCAAACAGCGAATACGTGCAGAGAGCCAGAATTTGGCTCAGGCTGAAGAGAATGATGCAGAGGCTTAAGAGAGGGATGAAGAGACTCAGAGAGTGATGCAGAGGCTCAAGACAGGGGATGCAGAGGCTTAAGAAAGGGATGAAGAGACTCAAAAGAATGATGCAGAGGCTCACGACAGGGATGCAGAGGCTTAAGAGAGTGATGCAAAGGCTCAAGAGAGGGATGCAGAGGCTCATGAATGGGATGCAGAGGCTCAAGTGAGGGATTGAGAGGCTTAGGAAAATGATGCAGAGGCTCAAGAGAGGGATGCAGAGGCTCAAGAGAGTGATGCAGAGGCCCAAGAGAGTGATGCAGAGGCTCCAGACAGTGATGCAGAGGCTAAAGAGAGAGATGCAGAGGCTTAAGAGAGTGATGCAGACGCTTTAGAGAGGGATGCAGAGGCTCCAAAAAGTGATGCAGAGGCTCAAGAGAGTGATGAAGAGGCTTAGGAGAATGATGCAGAGGCTCAAGAGAGGGATGCAGAGGCTGAAGAGTATGATGCAGAGGCTAAAGTGAGTGATGCTGAGGCTTAGGAGGATGATGCAGAGGCTCAAGTGAGGGTTGCGGAGCCTGAGGAGAGTGATGCAGAGGCTAAAGAGAGTGATGCAGAGGTTTAAGAGAGTGATGCAGAGGCTTAAGAAATGGATACAGAGGCTCAAGAGAGTGATGCAGAGGCTTAAGAGAGTGATGCAGAGGCTCAAAAGAGTGATGCAGAGGCTTAGGAGAATGATGCAGAGGCTCAAGAGAGTGATGCACAGGCTAAAAAGAGAGATGCAGAGTCTTAAGAGAGTGATGCACAGGCATAAGAGAGTGATGCAGAGGCTCAAGAAAGTGATGCAGAGATTCAAGAGAATGATGTAGCGGCTTAAGAGAGGGATGCAGAGGCTCAAGAGAATGATTCAGAGGCTCAAGAGAGTGATGCAGAAGACGAAGAGAGGGATGCAGAGGCTTAAGAAAGTGATGCAGAAGCTCAAGAGAGTGATGCAGAGACTCAAGAGAGTGATCCAGAGGCTCAAGAGAGTGATGCAGAGGATCAAGAGAGGGAAGCAGAGGCTTAAGAGAGTGATGCAGAGGCTGAAGTGAGTGATTCAGAGGCTCGAGAGATTTATGCAGAGGCCTCAAGAGAGTGATTCAGAGGCTTAAGAGAGGGATGCAGAGGCTTAAAAAAGTGATGCAGAGGCTCAAGATAGTGATGCAGAAGCTCAAGAGACGGATGCAGGGGCTCAAAGAGTGATGCAGAGGCTCAAGAGAGTGATTCAGAGACTTACGAGAGTGATGCAGAGGCTTAAGAGAGTGATGCAGAGGCTCAACAGTGATGCAGAGAATCAAGAGAGGGAAGCAGAGGCTTAAGAGAGTGATGCAGAGGCTGAAGAGAGTGATGCAGAGGCTCTAGAGAGTGATGCAGAGGCTCATGAGAATGATTCAGAGGCTTACGAGTGTGATGCAGAGAATCAAGAGAGTGATGCAGAGGCTCGAGAGAGTTAGGCAGAGGCCTCAAGAGAGGGATTCAGAGGCTTAGGAGAGTGATGCAGAGGCTGAAGAGAGTGTTGCAGAGGCTCAAGAGAGGGATGAAGAGCCTGAAGAGAGTGATGCAGAGACTCAAGAGAGGGATGCAGAGGCTCAAGAGAATAATGCAGAGGCTTAAGAAAGTGATGCAGAGGCTCAAGAGAGTGATGCAGAGGCTTGAGAGAGGGATGCAGAGGCTCAGGAGAGTGATGCAGTGGCTTAAGAGGGTGAGGCAGAGGCTTAAGAGAGGGATGCAGATGCTCAGGAGAGGGATGCAAAGCCTCAAGTGAGGGATGCAGAGGCTCATGTGAGGGATGCAGGAGTTCAAGAGAGTGATGCAGAGGCTCAAGAGAGGGATGCGGAGGCTCAAGTGAGGGACAAAGAGGCACAAGAGAGGGATGCAGAGGCTCTTAGGAGTGATGCAGAGGTTCAAAAGAGGGATGCAGAGGCTCATGAGAGTGATTCAGAGGCTTACGAGAGTGATTACAGAGGCTTAAGAGAGTGATGCAGAGGCTTATGAAAGTGATACAGAGGCTCAAAAGAGGGATGCAGAGGCTTAAAAGAGTGATGCAGAGGCTCAAGAGAGTGATGCAGAAGCTCAAGAGAGGGATGCAGGGGCTCAGCAGAGTGATGCAGAGGCTCAAGTGAGTGATTCAGAGGCTTACGGGAGTGATGCATAGGCTTAAGAGAGTGATGAAGAGGCTCAAGAGAGTGATGCAGAGGATCAAGAGAGGGAAGCAGAGACTTAGGAGAGTGATGCAGAGGCTGAAGAGAGTGATGCAGAGGCTCTAGAGAGTGAAGCAGAGGCTCAAGAGAGTGATGCAGAGGCTCAAGAGAGTGATGCAGAGGATCAAGAGAGTGATGCAGAGGCTCGAGAGAGTGATTCAGAACCTTACGAGAGTGATGTAGAGAATCAAGAGAGTGATGCTTACTCACTATTTTAACGAGAAACAAATAGTTGATGAAAATGAAGTATTAATGTTAATTTCTAATCAATTATGTGTTTGCATCAATTTTGTCGTATATATAATGAATTAATAACAATAAACTAAAAATTCACAAAAAAGTGGAAAAATAGCAAAATATTGCGTAATTCGATGATATTTTGTTTGTATCACATAAAGGAAAAGTGGATGATAAACGTCAAAATATTGCTATATTCGATGATTTTTATTACGAAACAAAATGCAAGAAAACTTGCTTAAAATGCAAAATTTGCGAAATTCTGAGATATGAAAGCTAAATCACATATCATGAGAAAATATGAAGTAGTATCGAAAGATTGGTAAACGAATATATATACGTACAGTCACACTACATGAAAAACGTGAAAAAAATCGCTATATTACCAAACTTG